>NW_026968388.1:0-99005 GCF_028390025.1 Pseudophryne corroboree
CCCTAAGCCCCGGACCTGTCGATTTTGGTCAAAAATGAAAATTTCAAAAATGCCCCAATTTCTGCTTTAAACTTTAGGTACTATCCCAAAATGTATCACTAAGGTGACAGAAGTTGATTTCGGAGCATCATTTTTGAACAGGAGCTTCAACAGTTTTGTGGCATTTGAGAAATTCCCTAAGCCCCGGAGCTGTCGATTTTGGTCAAAAATGAAAATATCAAAAGTGCCCCAATTTCTGCTTTAAACTTTAGGTACTATCCCAAAATGTATCACTAAGGTGACAGAAGTTGATTTCGGAGCATCATTTTTGAACAGGAGCTTCAACCGTTTTGTGGCATATGAGAAATTAGCTAAGCCCCGGACCTGTCGATTTTGGTCAAAAATGAAAATTTCAAAAGCGCCCCAATTTCTGTTTTAAACTTTAGGTACTATCCCAAAATGTATCACTAAGGTGACAGAAGTTGATTTCGGAGCATCATTTTTGAACAGGAGCTTCAACCGTTTTGTGGCATATGAGAAATTCCCTAAGCCCCAGACCTGTCGATTTTGGTCAAAAATGAAAATTTCAAAAGTGCACCAATTTCTGCTTTAAACTTTAGGTACTATCCCAAAATGTATCACTAAGGTGACAGAAGTTGATTTCGGAGCATCATTTTTGAACAGGAGCTTCAACCGTTTTGTGGCATATGAGAAATTCCCTAAGCCCCGGACCTGTCGATTTTGGTAAAAATTAAAATATCAAAAGTGCCCCAATTTCTGCTTTAAACTTTAGGTACTATCCCAAAATGTATCACTAAGGTGACAGAAGTTGATTTCGGAGCATCATTTTTGAACAGGAGCTTCAACCATTTTGTGGCATATGAGAAATTCCCTAAGCCCCGGACCTGTCGATTTTGGTCAAAAATTAAAATATCAAAAGTGCCCCAATTTCTGCTTTAAACTTTAGGTACTATCCCAAAATGTATCACTAAGGTGACAGAAGTTGATTTCGGAGCATCATTTTTTAACAGGAGCTTCAACCGTTTTGTGGCATATGAGAAATTCCCTAAGCCCCGGACCTGTCGATTTTGGTCAAAAATGAAAATATCAAAAGTGCCCCAATTTCTGCTTTAAACTTTAGGTACTATCCCAAAATGTATCACTGTGACAGAAGTTGATTTCGGAGCATCATTTTTGAACAGGAGCTTCCACCGTTTTGTGGCATATGAGAAATTCCCTAAGCCCCGGACCTGTCGATTTTGGTCAAAAATGAAAATTTCAAAAGTGCCCCAATTTCTGCTTTAAACTTTAGGTACTATCACAAAATGTATCACTAAGGTGACAGAAGTTGATTTCGGAGCATCATTTTTGAACAGGAGCTTCCACCGTTTTGTGGCATATGAGAAATTAGCTAAGCCCCAGACCTGTCGATTTTGGTCAAAAATGAAAATTTCAAAAGCGCCCCAATTTCTGCTTTAAACTTTAGGTACTATCCCAAAATGTATCACTAAGGTGACAGAAGTTGATTTCGGAGCATCATTTTTGAACAGGAGCTTCAACCGTTTTGTGGCATATGAGAAATTCCCTAAGCCCCAGACCTGTCGATTTTGGTCAAAAATGAAAATTTCAAAAGCGCCCCAATTTCTGCTTTAAACTTTAGGTACTATCCCAAAATGTATCACTAAGGTGACAGAAGTTGATTTCGGAGCATCATTTTTGAACAGGAGCTTCAACCGTTTTGTGGCATATGAGAAATTCCCTAAGCACCAGACCTGTCGATTTTGGTCAAAAATGAAAATTTCAAAAGTGCCCCAATTTCTGCTTTAAACTTTAGGTACTATCCTAAAATGCATCACTAAGGTGACAGAAGTTGATTTCGGAGCATCATTTTTGAAAGGAGCTTCAACCGTTTTGTGGCATATGAGAAATTCCCTAAGCCCCGGACCTGTCGATTTTGGTCAAAAATGAAAATATCAAAAGTGCCCCAATTTCTGCTTTAAACTTTAGGTACTATCCCAAAATGTATCACTAAGGTGACAGAAGTTGATTTCGGAGCATCATTTTTGAACAGGAGCTTCCACCGTTTTGTGGCATATGAGAAATTCCCTAAGCCCCGGACCTGTCGATTTTGGTCAAAAATGAAAATTTCAAAAGTGCCCCAATTTCTGCTTTAAACTTTAGGTACTATCCCAAAATGTATCACTAAGGTGACAGAAGTTGATTTCGGAGCATCATTTTTGAACAGGAGCTTCAACAGTTTTGTGGCATTTGAGAAATTCCCTAAGCCCCGGACCTGTCGATTTTGGTCAAAAATGAAAATATCAAAAGTGCCCCAATTTCTGCTTTAAACTTTAGGTACTATCCCAAAATGTATCACTAAGGTGACAGAAGTTGATTTCGGAGCATCATTTTTGAACAGGAGCTTCAACCGTTTTGTGGCATATGAGAAATTAGCTAAGCCCCAGACCTGTCGATTTTGGTCAAAAATGAAAATTTCAAAAGCGCCCCAATTTCTGCTTTAAACTTTAGGTACTATCCCAAAATGTATCACTAAGGTGACAGAAGTTGATTTCGGAGCATCATTTTTGAACAGGAGCTTCAACCGTTTTGTGGCATATGAGAAATTCCCTAAGCCCCAGACCTGTCGATTTTGGTCAAAAATGAAAATTTCAAAAGCGCCCCAATTTCTGCTTTAAACTTTAGGTACTATCCCAAAATGTATCACTAAGGTGACAGAAGTTGATTTCGGAGCATCATTTTTGAAAAGGAGCTTCAACCGTTTTGTGGCATATGAGAAATTCCCTAAGCCCCGGACCTGTCGATTTTGGTCAAAAATGAAAATATCAAAAGTGCCCCAATTTCTGCTTTAAACTTTAGGTACTATCCCAAAATGTATCACTAAGGTGACAGAAGTTGATTTCGGAGCATCATTTTTGAACAGGAGCTTCCACCGTTTTGTGGCATATGAGAAATTCCCTAAGCCCCGGACCTGTCGATTTTGGTCAAAAATGAAAATTTCAAAAGTGCCCCAATTTCTGCTTTAAACTTTAGGTACTATCCCAAAATGTATCACTAAGGTGACAGAAGTTGATTTCGGAGCATCATTTTTGAACAGGAGCTTCAACAGTTTTGTGGCATTTGAGAAATTCCCTAAGCCCCGGACCTGTCGATTTTGGTCAAAAATGAAAATATCAAAAGTGCCCCAATTTCTGCTTTAAACTTTAGGTACTATCCCAAAATGTATCACTAAGGTGACAGAAGTTGATTTCGGAGCATCATTTTTGAACAGGAGCTTCAACCGTTTTGTGGCATATGAGAAATTAGCTAAGCCCCGGACCTGTCGATTTTGGTCAAAAATGAAAATTTCAAAAGCGCCCCAATTTCTGCTTTAAACTTTAGGTACTATCCCAAAATGTATCACTAAGGTGACAGAAGTTGATTTCGGAGCATCATTTTTTAACAGGAGCTTCAACCGTTTTGTGGCATATGAGAAATTCCCTAAGCCCCGGACCTGTCGATTTTGGTCAAAAATGAAAATATCAAAAGTGCCCCAATTTCTGCTTTAAACTTTAGGTACTATCCCAAAATGTATCACTGTGACAGAAGTTGATTTCGGAGCATCATTTTTGAACAGAAGCTTCCACCGTTTTGTGGCATATGAGAAATTCCCTAAGCCCCGGACCTGTCGATTTTGGTCAAAAATGAAAATTTCAAAAGTGCCCCAATTTCTGCTTTAAACTTTAGGTACTATCACAAAATGTATCACTAAGGTGACAGAAGTTGATTTCGGAGCATCATTTTTGAACAGGAGCTTCCACCGTTTTGTGGCATATGAGAAATTCCCTAAGCCCCGGACCTGTCGATTTTGGTCAAAAATGAAAATTTCAAAAGTGCCCCAATTTCTGCTTTAAACTTTAGGTACTATCCCAAAATGTATCACTAAGGTGACAGAAGTTGATTTCGGAGCATCATTTTTGAACAGGAGCTTCAACAGTTTTGTGGCATTTGAGAAATTCCCTAAGCCCCGGACCTGTCGATTTTGGTCAAAAATGAAAATATCAAAAGTGCCCCAATTTCTGCTTTAAACTTTAGGTACTATCCCAAAATGTATCACTAAGGTGACAGAAGTTGATTTCGGAGCATCATTTTTGAACAGGAGCTTCAACCGTTTTGTGGCATATGAGAAATTAGCTAAGCCCCAGACCTGTCGATTTTGGTCAAAAATGAAAATTTCAAAAGCGCCCCAATTTCTGCTTTAAACTTTAGGTACTATCCCAAAATGTATCACTAAGGTGACAGAAGTTGATTTCGGAGCATCATTTTTGAACAGGAGCTTCAACCGTTTTGTGGCATATGAGAAATTCCCTAAGCCCCAGACCTGTCGATTTTGGTCAAAAATGAAAATTTCAAAAGTGCACCAATTTCTGCTTTAAACTTTAGGTACTATCCCAAAATGTATCACTAAGGTGACAGAAGTTGATTTCGGAGCATCATTTTTGAACAGGAGCTTCAACCGTTTTGTGGCATATGAGAAATTAGCTAAGCCCCGGACCTGTCGATTTTGGTCAAAAATGAAAACTTCAAAAGCGCCCCAATTTCTGCTTTAAACTTTAGGTACTATCCCAAAATGTATCACTAAGGTGACAGAAGTTGATTTCGGAGCATCATTTTTGAACAGGAGCTTCAACCGTTTTGTGGCATATGAGAAATTCCCTAAGCCCCGGACCTGTCGATTTTGGTCAAAAATGAAAATATCAAAAGTGCCCCAATTTCTGCTTTAAACTTTAGGTACTATCCCAAAATGTATCACTAAGGTGACAGAAGTTGATTTCGGAGCATCATTTTTGAACAGGAGCTTCAACCGTTTTGTGGCATACGAGAAATTCCCTAAGCCCCGGACCTGTCGATTTTGGTCAAAAATGAAAATATCAAAAGTGCCCCAATTTCTGCTTTAAACTTTAGGTACTATCCCAAAATGTATCACTAAGGTGACAGAAGTTGATTTCGGAGCATCATTTTTGAACAGGAGCTTCCACCGTTTTGTGGCATATGAGAAATTCCCTAAGCCCCGGACCTGTCGATTTTGGTCAAAAATGAAAATTTCAAAAGTGCCCCAATTTCTGCTTTAAACTTTAGGTACTATCCCAAAATGTATCACTAAGGTGACAGAAGTTGATTTCGGAGCATCATTTTTGAACAGGAGCTTCAACAGTTTTGTGGCATTTGAGAAATTCCCTAAGCCCCGGACCTGTCGATTTTGGTCAAAAATGAAAATATCAAAAGTGCCCCAATTTCTGCTTTAAACTTTAGGTACTATCCCAAAATGTATCACTAAGGTGACAGAAGTTGATTTCGGAGCATCATTTTTGAACAGGAGCTTCAACCGTTTTGTGGCATATGAGAAATTAGCTAAGCCCCGGACCTGTCGATTTTGGTCAAAAATGAAAATTTCAAAAGCGCCCCAATTTCTGCTTTAAACTTTAGGTACTATCCCAAAATGTATCACTAAGGTGACAGAAGTTGATTTCGGAGCATCATTTTTGAACAGGAGCTTCAACCGTTTTGTGGCATATGAGAAATTCCCTAAGCCCCAGACCTGTCGATTTTGGTCAAAAATGAAAATTTCAAAAGTGCACCAATTTCTGCTTTAAACTTTAGGTACTATCCCAAAATGTATCACTAAGGTGACAGAAGTTGATTTCGGAGCATCTTTTTTGAACAGGAGCTTCAACCGTTTTGTGGCATATGAGAAATTCCCTAAGCCCCGGACCTGTCGATTTTGGCCAAAAATGAAAATATCAAAAGTGCCCCAATTTCTGCTTTAAACTTTAGGTACTATCCCAAAATGTATCACTAAGGTGACAGAAGTTGATTTCGGAGCATCATTTTTGAACAGGAGCTTCAACCATTTTGTGGCATATGAGAAATTCCCTAAGCCCCGGACCTGTCGATTTTGGTCAAAAATTAAAATATCAAAAGTGCCCCAATTTCTGCTTTAAACTTTAGGTACTATCACAAAATGTATCACTAAGGTGACAGAAGTTGATTTCGGAGCATCATTTTTTAACAGGAGCTTCAACCGTTTTGTGGCATATGAGAAATTCCCTAAGCCCCGGACCTGTCGATTTTGGTCAAAAATGAAAATATCAAAAGTGCCCCAATTTCTGCTTTAAACTTTAGGTACTATCCCAAAATGTATCACTGTGACAGAAGTTGATTTCGGAGCATCGTTTTTGAACAGGAGCTTCCACCGTTTTGTGGCATATGAGAAATTCCCTAAGCCCCGGACCTGTTTCGATTTTGGTCAAAAATGAAAATTTCAAAAGTGCCCCAATTTCTGCTTTAAACTTTAGGTACTATCACAAAATGTATCACTAAGGTGACAGAAGTTGATTTTGGAGCATCATTTTTGAACAGGAGCTTCAACCGTTTTGTGGCATATGAGAAATTCCCTAAGCCCCGGACCTGTCGATTATGGTCAAAAATGAAAATATCAAAAGTGCCCCAATTTCTGCTTTAAACTTTAGGTACTATCCCAAAATGTATCACTAAGGTGACAGAAGTTGATTTCGGAGCATCATTTTTGAACAGGAGCTTCAACCGTTTTGTGGCATATGAGACATTCCCTAAGCCCCGGACCTGTCGATTTTGGTCAAAAATGAAAATATCAAAAGTGCCCCAATTTCTGCTTTAAACTTTAGGTACTATCCCAAAATGTATCACTAAGGTGACAGAAGTTGATTTCGGAGCATCATTTTTGAACAGGAGCTTCAACCGTTTTGTGGCATTTGAGAAATTCCCTAAGCCCCGGACCTGTCGATTTTGGTCAAAAATGAAAATATCAAAAGTGCCCCAATGTCTGCTTTAAACTTTAGGTACTATCCCAAAATGTATCTCTAAGGTGACAGAAGTTGATTTCGGAGCATCATTTTTGAACAGGAGCTTCAACCGTTTTGTGGCATATGAGAAATTAGCTAAGCCCCGGACCTGTCGATTTTGGTCAAAAATGAAAATTTCAAAAGCGCCCCAATTTCTGCTTTAAACTTTAGGTACAATCCCAAAATGTATCACTAAGGTGACAGAAGTTGATTTCGGAGCATCATTTTTGAACAGGAGCTTCAACCGTTTTGTGGCATATGAGAAATTCCCTAAGCCCCAGACCTGTCGATTTTGGTCAAAAATGAAAATTTCAAAAGTGCCCCAATTTCTGCTTTAAACTTTAGGTACTATCCTAAAATGTATCACTAAGGTGACAGAAGTTGATTTCGGAGCATCATTTTTTAACAGGAGCTTCAACCGTTTTGTGGCATATGAGAAATTCCCTAAGCCCCGGACCTGTCGATTTTGGTCAAAAATGAAAATATCAAAAGTGCCCCAATTTCTGCTTTAAACTTTAGGTACTATCCCAAAATGTATCACTAAGGTGACAGAAGTTGATTTCGGAGCATCATTTTTGAACAGGAGCTTCAACCATTTTGTGGCATATGAGAAATTCCCTAAGCCCCGGACCTGTCGATTTTGGTCAAAAATGAAATATCAAAAGTGCCCCAATTTCTGCTTTAAACTTTAGGTACTATCCCAAAATGTATCACTAAGGTGACAGAAGTTGATTTCGGAGCATCATTTTTAACAGGAGCTTCAACCGTTTTATGGCATATGAGAAATTCCCTAAGCCCCGGACCTGTCGATTTTGGTCAAAAATGAAAATATCAAAAGTGCCCCAATTTCTGCTTTAAACTTTAGGTACTATCCCAAAATGTATCACTGTGACAGAAGTTGATTTCGGAGCATCATTTTTGAACAGGAGCTTCCACCGTTTTGTGGCATATGAGAAATTCCCTAAGCCCCAGACCTGTCGATTTTGGTCAAAAATGAAAATTTCAAAAGTGCCCCAATTTCTGCTTTAAACTTTAGGTACTATCACAAAATGTATCACTAAGGTGACAGAAGTTGATTTTGGAGCATCATTTTTGAACAGGAGCTTCCACCGTTTTGTGGCATATGAGAAATTCCCTAAGCCCCGGACCTGTCGATTTTGGTCAAAAATAAAAATATCAAAAGTGCCCCAATTTCTGCTTTAAACTTTAGGTACTATCCCAAAATGTATCACTAAGGTGACAGAAGTTGATTTCGGAGCATCATTTTTGAACAGGAGCTTCCACCGTTTTGTGGCATATGAGAAATTCCCTAAGCCACGGACCTGTCGATTTTGGTCAAAAATGAAAATTTCAAAAGTGCCCCAATTTCTGCTTTAAACTTTAGGTACTATCCCAAAATGTATCACTAAGGTGACAGAAGTTGATTTCGGAGCATCATTTTTGAACAGGAGCGTCAACCGTTTTGTGGCATATGAGAAATTCCCTAAGCCCCGGACCTGTCGATTTTGGTCAAAAATTAAAATTTCAAAAGTGCCCCAATTTCTGCTTTAAACTTTAGGTATTATTCCAAAATGTATCACTTAGGTGACAGAAGTTGATTTCGGAGCATCATTTTTGAACAGGAGCTTCAACCGTTTTGTGGCATATGAGACATTCCCTAAGCCCCGGACCTGTCGATTTTGGTCAAAAATGAAAATATCAAAAGTGCCCCAATTTCTGCTTTAAACTTTAGGTACTATCCCAAAATGTATCACTAAGGTGACAGAAGTTGATTTCGGAGCATCATTTTTGAACAGGAGCTTCAACCGTTTTGTGGCATATGAGAAATTCCCTAAGCCCCGGACCTGTCGATTTTGGTCAAAAATGAAAATTTCAAAAGTGCCCCAATTTCTGCTTTAAACTTTAGGTACTATTCCAAAATGTATCACTAAGGTGACAGAAGTTGATTTCGGAGCATCATTTTTGAACAGGAGCTTCAACCGTTTTGTGGCATATGAGAAATTCCCTAAGCCCCGGACCTGTCGATTTTGGTCAAAAATGAAAATATCAAAAGTGCCCCAATTTCTGCTTTAAACTTTAGGTACTATCCCAAAATGTATCACTAAGGTAACAGAAGTTGATTTCGGAGCATCATTTTTGAACAGGAGCTTCAACCATTTTGTGGCATATGAGAAATTCCCTAAGCCGCGGACCTGTCGATTTTGGTCAAAAATGAAAATATCAAAAGTGCCCCAATTTCTGCTTTAAACTTTAGGTACTATCCCAAAATGTATCACTAAGGTGACAGAAGTTGATTTCGGAGCATCATTTTTTAACAGGAGCTTCAACCGTTTTGTGGCATATGAGAAATTCCCTAAGCCCCGGACCTGTCGATTTTGGTCAAAAATGAAAATATCAAAAGTGCCCCAATTTCTGCTTTAAACTTTAGGTACTATCCAAAATGTATCACTGTGACAGAAGTTGATTTCGGAGCATCATTTTTGAACAGGAGCTTCCACCGTTTTGTGGCATATGAGAAATTCCCTAAGCCCCAGACCTGTCGATTTTGGTCAAAAATGAAAATTTCAAAAGTGCCCCAATTTCTGCTTTAAACTTTAGGTACTATCACAAAATGTATCACTAAGGTGACAGAAGTTGATTTTGGAGCATCATTTTTGAACAGGAGCTTCAACCGTTTTGTGGCATATGAGAAATTCCCTAAGCCCCGGACCTGTCGATTTTGGTCAAAAATAAAAATATCAAAAGTGCCCCAATTTCTGCTTTAAACTTTAGGTACTATCCCAAAATGTATCACTAAGGTGACAGAAGTTGATTTCGGAGCATCATTTTTGAACAGGAGCTTCCACCGTTTTGTGGCATATGAGAAATTCCCTAAGCCCCGGACCTGTCGATTTTGGTCAAAAATGAAAATATCAAAAGTGCCCCAATTTCTGCTTTAAACTTTAGGTACTATCCCAAAATGTATCACTAAGGTGACAGAAGTTGATTTCGGAGCATCATTTTTGAACAGGAGCTTCAACCATTTTGTGGCATATGAGAAATTCCCTAAGCCCCGGACCTGTCGATTTTGGTCAAAATGAAAATATCAAAAGTGCCCCAATTTCTGCTTTAAACTTTAGGTACTATCCCAAAATGTATCACTAAGGTGACAGAAGTTGATTTCGGAGCATCATTTTTTAACAGGAGCTTCAACCGTTTTGTGGCATATGAGAAATTCCCTAAGCCCCGGACCTGTCGATTTTGGTCAAAAATGAAAATATCAAAAGTGCCCCAATTTCTGCTTTAAACTTTAGGTACTATCCCAAAATGTATCACTGTGACAGAAGTTGATTTCGGAGCATCATTTTTGAACAGGAGCTTCCACCGTTTTGTGGCATATGAGAAATTCCCTAAGCCCCAGACCTGTCGATTTTGGTCAAAAATGAAAATTTCAAAAGTGCCCCAATTTCTGCTTTAAACTTTAGGTACTATCACAAAATGTATCACTAAGGTGACAGAAGTTGATTTTGGAGCATCATTTTTGAACAGGAGCTTCAACCGTTTTGTGGCATATGAGAAATTCCCTAAGCCCCGGACCTGTCGATTTTGGTCAAAAATAAAAATATCAAAAGTGCCCCAATTTCTGCTTTAAACTTTAGGTACTATCCCAAAATGTATCACTAAGGTGACAGAAGTTGATTTCGGAGCATCATTTTTGAACAGGAGCTTCCACCGTTTTGTGGCATATGAGAAATTCCCTAAGCCCCGGACCTGTCGATTTTGGTCAAAAATGAAAATATCAAAAGTGCCCCAATTTCTGCTTTAAACTTTAGGTACTATCCCAAAATGTATCACTAAGGTGACAGAAGTTGATTTCGGAGCATCATTTTTGAACAGGAGCTTCAACCATTTTGTGGCATATGAGAAATTCCCTAAGCCCCGGACCTGTCGATTTTGGTCAAAAATGAAAATATCAAAAGTGCCCCAATTTCTGCTTTAAACTTTAGGTACTATCCCAAAATGTATCACTAAGGTGACAGAAGTTGATTTCGGAGCATCATTTTTTAACAGGAGCTTCAACCGTTTTGTGGCATATGAGAAATTCCCTAAGCCCCGGACCTGTCGATTTTGGTCAAAAATGAAAATATCAAAAGTGCCCCAATTTCTGCTTTAAACTTTAGGTACTATCCCAAAATGTATCACTGTGACAGAAGTTGATTTCGGAGCATCATTTTTGAACAGGAGCTTCCACCGTTTTGTGGCATATGAGAAATTCCCTAAGCCCCAGACCTGTCGATTTTGGTCAAAAATGAAAATTTCAAAAGTGCCCCAATTTCTGCTTTAAACTTTAGGTACTATCCCAAAATGTATCACTAAGGTGACAGAAGTTGATTTCGGAGCATCATTTTTGAACAGGAGCGTCAACCGTTTTGTGGCATATGAGAAATTCCCTAAGCCCCGGACCTGTCGATTTTGGTCAAAAATGAAAATATCAAAAGTGCCCCAATTTCTGCTTTAAACTTTAGGTACTATCCCAAAATGTATCACTGTGACAGAAGTTGATTTCGGAGCATCATTTTTGAACAGGAGCTTCAACCATTTTGTGGCATATGAGAAATTCCCTAAGCCCCGGACCTGTCGATTTTGGTCAAAAATGAAAATATCAAAAGTGCCCCAATTTCTGCTTTAAACTTTAGGTACTATCCCAAAATGTATCACTAAGGTGACAGAAGTTGATTTCGGAGCATCATTTTTTAACAGGAGCTTCAACCGTTTTGTGGCATATGAGAAATTCCCTAAGCCCCGGACCTGTCGATTTTGGTCAAAAATGAAAATATCAAAAGTGCCCCAATTTCTGCTTTAAACTTTAGGTACTATCCCAAAATGTATCACTGTGACAGAAGTTGATTTCGGAGCATCATTTTTGAACAGGAGCTTCCACCGTTTTGTGGCATATGAGAAATTCCCTAAGCCCCAGACCTGTCGATTTTGGTCAAAAATGAAAATTTCAAAAGTGCCCCAATTTCTGCTTTAAACTTTAGGTACTATCCCAAAATGTATCACTAAGGTGACAGAAGTTGATTTCGGAGCATCATTTTTGAACAGGAGCGTCAACCGTTTTGTGGCATATGAGAAATTCCCTAAGCCCCGGACCTGTCGATTTTGGTCAAAAATGAAAATTTCAAAAGTGCCCCAATTTCTGCTTTAAACTTTAGGTACTATTCCAAAATGTATCACTTAGGTGACAGAAGTTGATTTCGGAGCATCATTTTTGAACAGGAGCTTCAACCGTTTTGTGGCATATGAGACATTCCCTAAGCCCCGGACCTGTCGATTTTGGTCAAAAATGAAAATATCAAAAGTGCCCCAATTTCTGCTTTAAACTTTAGGTACTATCCCAAAATGTATCACTAAGGTGACAGAAGTTGATTTCGGAGCATCATTTTTGAACAGGAGCTTCAACCGTTTTGTGGCATATGAGAAATTCCCTAAGCCCCGGACCTGTCGATTTTGGTCAAAAATGAAAATATCAAAAGTGCCCCAATTTCTGCTTTAAACTTTAGGTACTATCCCAAAATGTATCACTGTGACAGAAGTTGATTTCGGAGCATCATTTTTGAACAGGAGCTTCAACCATTTTGTGGCATATGAGAAATTCCCTAAGCCCCGGACCTGTCGATTTTGGTCAAAAATGAAAATATCAAAAGTACCCCAATTTCTGCTTTAAACTTTAGGTACTATCCCAAAATGTATCACTAAGGTGACAGAAGTTGATTTCGGAGCATCATTTTTTAACAGGAGCTTCAACCGTTTTGTGGCATATGAGAAATTCCCTAAGCCCCGGACCTGTCGATTTTGGTCAAAAATGAAAATATCAAAAGTGCCCCAATTTCTGCTTTAAACTTTAGGTACTATCCCAAAATGTATCACTGTGACAGAAGTTGATTTCGGAGCATCATTTTTGAACAGGAGCTTCCACCGTTTTGTGGCATATGAGAAATTCCCTAAGCCCCAGACCTGTCGATTTTGGTCAAAAATGAAAATTTCAAAAGTGCCCCAATTTCTGCTTTAAACTTTAGGTACTATCACAAAATGTATCACTAAGGTGACAGAAGTTGATTTTGGAGCATCATTTTTGAACAGGAGCTTCAACCGTTTTGTGGCATATGAGAAATTCCCTAAGCCCCGGACCTGTCGATTTTGGTCAAAAATAAAAATATCAAAAGTGCCCCAATTTCTGCTTTAAACTTTAGGTACTATCCCAAAATGTATCACTAAGGTGACAGAAGTTGATTTCGGAGCATCATTTTTGAACAGGAGCTTCCACCGTTTTGTGGCATATGAGAAATTCCCTAAGCCCCGGACCTGTCGATTTTGGTCAAAAATGAAAATATCAAAAGTGCCCCAATTTCTGCTTTAAACTTTAGGTACTATCCCAAAATGTATCACTAAGGTGACAGAAGTTGATTTCGGAGCATCATTTTTGAACAGGAGCTTCAACCATTTTGTGGCATATGAGAAATTCCCTAAGCCCCGGACCTGTCGATTTTGGTCAAAAATGAAAATATCAAAAGTGCCCCAATTTCTGCTTTAAACTTTAGGTACTATCCCAAAATGTATCACTAAGGTGACAGAAGTTGATTTCGGAGCATCATTTTTTAACAGGAGCTTCAACCGTTTTGTGGCATATGAGAAATTCCCTAAGCCCCGGACCTGTCGATTTTGGTCAAAAATGAAAATATCAAAAGTGCCCCAATTTCTGCTTTAAACTTTAGGTACTATCCCAAAATGTATCACTGTGACAGAAGTTGATTTCGGAGCATCATTTTTGAACAGGAGCTTCCACCGTTTTGTGGCATATGAGAAATTCCCTAAGCCCCAGACCTGTCGATTTTGGTCAAAAATGAAAATTTCAAAAGTGCCCCAATTTCTGCTTTAAACTTTAGGTACTATCCCAAAATGTATCACTAAGGTGACAGAAGTTGATTTCGGAGCATCATTTTTGAACAGGAGCGTCAACCGTTTTGTGGCATATGAGAAATTCCCTAAGCCCCGGACCTGTCGATTTTGGTCAAAAATGAAAATATCAAAAGTGCCCCAATTTCTGCTTTAAACTTTAGGTACTATCCCAAAATGTATCACTGTGACAGAAGTTGATTTCGGAGCATCATTTTTGAACAGGAGCTTCAACCATTTTGTGGCATATGAGAAATTCCCTAAGCCCCGGACCTGTCGATTTTGGTCAAAAATGAAAATATCAAAAGTGCCCCAATTTCTGCTTTAAACTTTAGGTACTATCCCAAAATGTATCACTAAGGTGACAGAAGTTGATTTCGGAGCATCATTTTTTAACAGGAGCTTCAACCGTTTTGTGGCATATGAGAAATTCCCTAAGCCCCGGACCTGTCGATTTTGGTCAAAAATGAAAATATCAAAAGTGCCCCAATTTCTGCTTTAAACTTTAGGTACTATCCCAAAATGTATCACTGTGACAGAAGTTGATTTCGGAGCATCATTTTTGAACAGGAGCTTCCACCGTTTTGTGGCATATGAGAAATTCCCTAAGCCCCAGACCTGTCGATTTTGGTCAAAAATGAAAATTTCAAAAGTGCCCCAATTTCTGCTTTAAACTTTAGGTACTATCACAAAATGTATCACTAAGGTGACAGAAGTTGATTTTGGAGCATCATTTTTGAACAGGAGCTTCAACCGTTTTGTGGCATATGAGAAATTCCCTAAGCCCCGGACCTGTCGATTTTGGTCAAAAATAAAAATATCAAAAGTGCCCCAATTTCTGCTTTAAACTTTAGGTACTATCCCAAAATGTATCACTAAGGTGACAGAAGTTGATTTCGGAGCATCATTTTTGAACAGGAGCTTCCACCGTTTTGTGGCATATGAGAAATTCCCTAAGCCCCGGACCTGTCGATTTTGGTCAAAAATGAAAATATCAAAAGTGCCCCAATTTCTGCTTTAAACTTTAGGTACTATCCCAAAATGTATCACTAAGGTGACAGAAGTTGATTTCGGAGCATCATTTTTGAACAGGAGCTTCCACCGTTTTGTGGCATATGAGAAATTCCCTAAGCCCCGGACCTGTCGATTTTGGTCAAAAATGAAAATATCAAAAGTGCCCCAATTTCTGCTTTAAACTTTAGGTACTATCCCAAAATGTATCACTAAGGTGACAGAAGTTGATTTCGGAGCATCATTTTTGAACAGGAGCTTCAACCATTTTGTGGCATATGAGAAATTCCCTAAGCCCCGGACCTGTCGATTTTGGTCAAAAATGAAAATATCAAAAGTGCCCCAATTTCTGCTTTAAACTTTAGGTACTATCCCAAAATGTATCACTAAGGTGACAGAAGTTGATTTCGGAGCATCATTTTTTAACAGGAGCTTCAACCGTTTTGTGGCATATGAGAAATTCCCTAAGCCCCGGACCTGTCGATTTTGGTCAAAAATGAAAATATCAAAAGTGCCCCAATTTCTGCTTTAAACTTTAGGTACTATCCCAAAATGTATCACTGTGACAGAAGTTGATTTCGGAGCATCATTTTTGAACAGGAGCTTCCACCGTTTTGTGGCATATGAGAAATTCCCTAAGCCCCAGACCTGTCGATTTTGGTCAAAAATGAAAATTTCAAAAGTGCCCCAATTTCTGCTTTAAACTTTAGGTACTATCCCAAAATGTATCACTAAGGTGACAGAAGTTGATTTCGGAGCATCATTTTTGAACAGGAGCGTCAACCGTTTTGTGGCATATGAGAAATTCCCTAAGCCCCGGACCTGTCGATTTTGGTCAAAAATGAAAATATCAAAAGTGCCCCAATTTCTGCTTTAAACTTTAGGTACTATCCCAAAATGTATCACTAAGGTGACAGAAGTTGATTTCGGAGCATCATTTTTTAACAGGAGCTTCAACCGTTTTGTGGCATATGAGAAATTCCCTAAGCCCCGGACCTGTCGATTTTGGTCAAAAATGAAAATATCAAAAGTGCCCCAATTTCTGCTTTAAACTTTAGGTACTATCCCAAAATGTATCACTGTGACAGAAGTTGATTTCGGAGCATCATTTTTGAACAGGAGCTTCCACCGTTTTGTGGCATATGAGAAATTCCCTAAGCCCCAGACCTGTCGATTTTGGTCAAAAATGAAAATTTCAAAAGTGCCCCAATTTCTGCTTTAAACTTTAGGTACTATCACAAAATGTATCACTAAGGTGACAGAAGTTGATTTTGGAGCATCATTTTTGAACAGGAGCTTCCACCGTTTTGTGGCATATGAGAAATTCCCTAAGCCCCGGACCTGTCGATTTTGGTCAAAAATGAAAATTTCAAAAGTGCCCCAATTTCTGCTTTAAACTTTAGGTACTATCCCAAAATGTATCACTAAGGTGACAGAAGTTGATTTCGGAGCATCATTTTTGAACAGGAGCGTCAACCGTTTTGTGGCATATGAGAAATTCCCTAAGCCCCGGACCTGTCGATTTTGGTCAAAAATGAAAATTTCAAAAGTGCCCCAATTTCTGCTTTAAACTTTAGGTACTATTCCAAAATGTATCACTTAGGTGACAGAAGTTGATTTCGGAGCATCATTTTTGAACAGGAGCTTCAACCGTTTTGTGGCATATGAGACATTCCCTACGCCCCGGACCTGTCGATTTTGGTCAAAAATGAAAATATCAAAAGTGCCCCAATTTCTGCTTTAAACTTTAGGTACTATCCCAAAATGTATCACTAAGGTGACAGAAGTTGATTTCGGAGCATCATTTTTGAACAGGAGCTTCAACCGTTTTGTGGCATATGAGAAATTCCCTAAGCCCCGGACCTGTCGATTTTGGTCAAAAATGAAAATTTCAAAAGTGCCCCAATTTCTGCTTTAAACTTTAGGTACTATTCCAAAATGTATCACTAAGGTGACAGAAGTTAATTTCGGAGCATCATTTTTGAACAGGAGCTTCAACCGTTTTGTGGCATATGAGAAATTCCCTAAGCCCCGGACCTGTCGATTTTGGTCAAAAATGAAAATATCAAAAGTGCCCCAATTTCTGCTTTAAACTTTAGGTACTATCCCAAAATGTATCACTAAGGTGACAGAAGTTGATTTCGGAGCATCATTTTTGAACAGGAGCTTCAACCATTTTGTGGCATATGAGAAATTCCCTAAGCCCCGGACCTGTCGATTTTGGTCAAAAATGAAAATATCAAAAGTGCCCCAATTTCTGCTTTAAACTTTAGGTACTATCCCAAAATGTATCACTAAGGTGACAGAAGTTGATTTCGGAGCATCATTTTTTAACAGGAGCTTCAACCGTTTTGTGGCATATGAGAAATTCCCTAAGCCCCGGACCTGTCGATTTTGGTCAAAAATGAAAATATCAAAAGTGCCCCAATTTCTGCTTTAAACTTTAGGTACTATCCCAAAATGTATCACTGTGACAGAAGTTGATTTCGGAGCATCATTTTTGAACAGGAGCTTCCACCGTTTTGTGGCATATGAGAAATTCCCTAAGCCCCAGACCTGTCGATTTTGGTCAAAAATGAAAATTTCAAAAGTGCCCCAATTTCTGCTTTAAACTTTAGGTACTATCACAAAATGTATCACTAAGGTGACAGAAGTTGATTTTGGAGCATCATTTTTGAACAGGAGCTTCCACCGTTTTGTGGCATATGAGAAATTCCCTAAGCCCCGGACCTGTTGATTTTGGTCAAAAATGAAAATATCAAAAGTGCCCCAATTTCTGCTTTAAACTTTAGGTACTATCCCAAAATGTATCACTAAGGTGACAGAAGTTGATTTCGGAGCATCATTTTTGAACAGGAGCTTCAACCATTTTGTGGCATATGAGAAATTCCCTAAGCCCCGGACCTGTCGATTTTGGTCAAAAATGAAAATATCAAAAGTGCCCCAATTTCTGCTTTAAACTTTAGGTACTATCCCAAAATGTATCACTGTGACAGAAGTTGATTTCGGAGCATCATTTTTGAACAGGAGCTTCCACCGTTTTGTGGCATATGAGAAATTCCCTAAGCCCCAGACCTGTCGATTTTGGTCAAAAATGAAAATTTCAAAAGTGCCCCAATTTCTGCTTTAAACTTTAGGTACTATCCCAAAATGTATCACTAAGGTGACAGAAGTTGATTTCGGAGCATCATTTTTGAACAGGAGCGTCAACCGTTTTGTGGCATATGAGAAATTCCCTAAGCCCCGGACCTGTCGATTTTGGTCAAAAATGAAAATTTCAAAAGTGCCCCAATTTCTGCTTTAAACTTTAGGTACTATTCCAAAATGTATCACTTAGGTGACAGAAGTTGATTTCGGAGCATCATTTTTGAACAGGAGCTTCAACCGTTTTGTGGCATATGAGACATTCCCTAAGCCCCGGACCTGTCGATTTTGGTCAAAAATGAAAATATCAAAAGTGCCCCAATTTCTGCTTTAAACTTTAGGTACTATCCCAAAATGTATCACTAAGGTGACAGAAGTTGATTTCGGAGCATCATTTTTGAACAGGAGCTTCAACCGTTTTGTGGCATATGAGAAATTCCCTAAGCCCCGGACCTGTCGATTTTGGTCAAAAATGAAAATATCAAAAGTGCCCCAATTTCTGCTTTAAACTTTAGGTACTATCCCAAAATGTATCACTGTGACAGAAGTTGATTTCGGAGCATCATTTTTGAACAGGAGCTTCAACCATTTTGTGGCATATGAGAAATTCCCTAAGCCCCGGACCTGTCGATTTTGGTCAAAAATGAAAATATCAAAAGTGCCCCAATTTCTGCTTTAAACTTTAGGTACTATCCCAAAATGTATCACTAAGGTGACAGAAGTTGATTTCGGAGCATCATTTTTTAACAGGAGCTTCAACCGTTTTGTGGCATATGAGAAATTCCCTAAGCCCCGGACCTGTCGATTTTGGTCAAAAATGAAAATATCAAAAGTGCCCCAATTTCTGCTTTAAACTTTAGGTACTATCCCAAAATGTATCACTGTGACAGAAGTTGATTTCGGAGCATCATTTTTGAACAGGAGCTTCCACCGTTTTGTGGCATATGAGAAATTCCCTAAGCCCCAGACCTGTCGATTTTGGTCAAAAATGAAAATTTCAAAAGTGCCCCAATTTCTGCTTTAAACTTTAGGTACTATCACAAAATGTATCACTAAGGTGACAGAAGTTGATTTTGGAGCATCATTTTTGAACAGGAGCTTCAACCGTTTTGTGGCATATGAGAAATTCCCTAAGCCCCGGACCTGTCGATTTTGGTCAAAAATAAAAATATCAAAAGTGCCCCAATTTCTGCTTTAAACTTTAGGTACTATCCCAAAATGTATCACTAAGGTGACAGAAGTTGATTTCGGAGCATCATTTTTGAACAGGAGCTTCCACCGTTTTGTGGCATATGAGAAATTCCCTAAGCCCCGGACCTGTCGATTTTGGTCAAAAATGAAAATATCAAAAGTGCCCCAATTTCTGCTTTAAACTTTAGGTACTATCCCAAAATGTATCACTAAGGTCACAGAAGTTGATTTCGGAGCATCATTTTTGAACAGGAGCTTCAACCATTTTGTGGCATATGAGAAATTCCCTAAGCCCCGGACCTGTCGATTTTGGTCAAAAATGAAAATATCAAAAGTGCCCCAATTTCTGCTTTAAACTTTAGGTACTATCCCAAAATGTATCACTAAGGTGACAGAAGTTGATTTCGGAGCATCATTTTTTAACAGGAGCTTCAACCGTTTTGTGGCATATGAGAAATTCCCTAAGCCCCGGACCTGTCGATTTTGGTCAAAAATGAAAATATCAAAAGTGCCCCAATTTCTGCTTTAAACTTTAGGTACTATCCCAAAATGTATCACTGTGACAGAAGTTGATTTCGGAGCATCATTTTTGAACAGGAGCTTCCACCGTTTTGTGGCATATGAGAAATTCCCTAAGCCCCAGACCTGTCGATTTTGGTCAAAAATGAAAATTTCAAAAGTGCCCCAATTTCTGCTTTAAACTTTAGGTACTATCCCAAAATGTATCACTAAGGTGACAGAAGTTGATTTCGGAGCATCATTTTTGAACAGGAGCGTCAACCGTTTTGTGGCATATGAGAAATTCCCTAAGCCCCGGACCTGTCGATTTTGGTCAAAAATGAAAATATCAAAAGTGCCCCAATTTCTGCTTTAAACTTTAGGTACTATCCCAAAATGTATCACTAAGGTGACAGAAGTTGATTTCGGAGCATCATTTTTTAACAGGAGCTTCAACCGTTTTGTGGCATATGAGAAATTCCCTAAGCCCCGGACCTGTCGATTTTGGTCAAAAATGAAAATATCAAAAGTGCCCCAATTTCTGCTTTAAACTTTAGGTACTATCCCAAAATGTATCACTGTGACAGAAGTTGATTTCGGAGCATCATTTTTGAACAGGAGCTTCCACCGTTTTGTGGCATATGAGAAATTCCCTAAGCCCCAGACCTGTCGATTTTGGTCAAAAATGAAAATTTCAAAAGTGCCCCAATTTCTGCTTTAAACTTTAGGTACTATCACAAAATGTATCACTAAGGTGACAGAAGTTGATTTTGGAGCATCATTTTTGAACAGGAGCTTCCACCGTTTTGTGGCATATGAGAAATTCCCTAAGCCCCGGACCTGTCGATTTTGGTCAAAAATGAAAATTTCAAAAGTGCCCCAATTTCTGCTTTAAACTTTAGGTACTATCCCAAAATGTATCACTAAGGTGACAGAAGTTGATTTCGGAGCATCATTTTTGAACAGGAGCGTCAACCGTTTTGTGGCATATGAGAAATTCCCTAAGCACCGGACCTGTCGATTTTGGTAAAAAATGAAAATTTCAAAAGTGCCCCAATTTCTGCTTTAAACTTTAGGTACTATTCCAAAATGTATCACTTAGGTGACAGAAGTTGATTTCGGAGCATCATTTTTGAACAGGAGCTTCAACCGTTTTGTGGCATATGAGACATTCCCTAAGCCCCGGACCTGTCGATTTTGGTCAAAAATGAAAATATCAAAAGTGCCCCAATTTCTGCTTTAAACTTTAGGTACTATCCCAAAATGTATCACTAAGGTGACAGAAGTTGATTTCGGAGCATCATTTTTGAACAGGAGCTTCAACCGTTTTGTGGCATATGAGAACTTCCCTAAGCCCCGGACCTGTCGATTTTGGTCAAAAATGAAAATATCAAAAGTGCCCCAATTTCTGCTTTAAACTTTAGGTACTATCCCAAAATGTATCACTGTGACAGAAGTTGATTTCGGAGCATCATTTTTGAACAGGAGCTTCCACCGTTTTGTGGCATATGAGAAATTCCCTAAGCCCCAGACCTGTCGATTTTGGTCAAAAATGAAAATTTCAAAAGTGCCCCAATTTCTGCTTTAAACTTTAGGTACTATCCCAAAATGTATCACTAAGGTGACAGAAGTTGATTTCGGAGCATCATTTTTGAACAGGAGCGTCAACCGTTTTGTGGCATATGAGAAATTCCCTAAGCCCCGGACCTGTCGATTTTGGTCAAAAATGAAAATTTCAAAAGTGCCCCAATTTCTGCTTTAAACTTTAGGTACTATTCCAAAATGTATCACTTAGGTGACAGAAGTTGATTTCGGAGCATCATTTTTGAACAGGAGCTTCAACCGTTTTGTGGCATATGAGACATTCCCTAAGCCCCAGACCTGTCGATTTTGGTCAAAAATGAAAATATCAAAAGTGCCCCAATTTCTGCTTTAAACTTTAGGTACTATCCCAAAATGTATCACTAAGGTGACAGAAGTTGATTTTGGAGCATCATTTTTGAACAGGAGCTTCCACCGTTTTGTGGCATATGAGAAATTCCCTAAGCCCCGGACCTGTCGATTTTGGTCAAAAATAAAAATATCAAAAGTGCCCCAATTTCTGCTTTAAACTTTAGGTACTATCCCAAAATGTATCACTAAGGTGACAGAAGTTGATTTCGGAGCATCATTTTTGAACAGGAGCTTCCACCGTTTTGTGGCATATGAGAAATTCCCTAAGCCCCGGACCTGTCGATTTTGGTCAAAAATGAAAATTTCAAAAGTGCCCCAATTTCTGCTTTAAACTTTAGGTACTATCCCAAAATGTATCACTAAGGTGACAGAAGTTGATTTCGGAGCATCATTTTTGAACAGGAGCGTCAACCGTTTTGTGGCATATGAGAAATTCCCTAAGCCCCGGACCTGTCGATTTTGGTCAAAAATGAAAATTTCAAAAGTGCCCCAATTTCTGCTTTAAACTTTAGGTACTATTCCAAAATGTATCACTTAGGTGACAGAAGTTGATTTCGGAGCATCATTTTTGAACAGGAGCTTCAACCGTTTTGTGGCATATGAGACATTCCCTAAGCCCCGGACCTGTCGATTTTGGTCAAAAATGAAAATATCAAAAGTGCCCCAATTTCTGCTTTAAACTTTAGGTACTATCCCAAAATGTATCACTAAGGTGACAGAAGTTGATTTCGGAGCATCATTTTTGAACAGGAGCTTCAACCGTTTTGTGGCATATGAGAAATTCCCTAAGCCCCGGACCTGTCGATTTTGGTCAAAAATGAAAATTTCAAAAGTGCCCCAATTTCTGCTTTAAACTTTAGGTACTATTCCAAAATGTATCACTAAGGTGACAGAAGTTGATTTCGGAGCATCATTTTTTAACAGGAGCTTCAACCGTTTTGTGGCATATGAGAAATTCCCTAAGCCCCGGACCTGTCGATTTTGGTCAAAAATGAAAATATCAAAAGTGCCCCAATTTCTGCTTTAAACTTTAGGTACTATCCCAAAATGTATCACTGTGAAAGAAGTTGATTTCGGAGCATCATTTTTGAACAGGAGCTTCAACCATTTTGTGGCATATGAGAAATTCCCTAAGCACCGGACCTGTCGATTTTGGTCAAAAATGAAAATATCAAAAGTGCCCCAATTTCTGCTTTAAACTTTAGGTACTATCCCAAAATGTATCACTAAGGTGACAGAAGTTGATTTCGGAGCATCATTTTTTAACAGGAGCTTCAACCGTTTTGTGGCATATGAGAAATTCCCTAAGCCCCGGACCTGTCGATTTTGGTCAAAAATGAAAATATCAAAAGTGCCCCAATTTCTGCTTTAAACTTTAGGTACTATCCCAAAATGTATCACTGTGACAGAAGTTGATTTCGGAGCATCATTTTTGAACAGGAGCTTCCACCGTTTTGTGGCATATGAGAAATTCCCTAAGCCCCAGACCTGTCGATTTTGGTCAAAAATGAAAATTTCAAAAGTGCCCCAATTTCTGCTTTAAACTTTAGGTACTATCACAAAATGTATCACTAAGGTGACAGAAGTTGATTTTGGAGCATCATTTTTGAACAGGAGCTTCAACCGTTTTGTGGCATATGAGAAATTCCCTAAGCCCCGGACCTGTCGATTTTGGTCAAAAATAAAAATATCAAAAGTGCCCCAATTTCTGCTTTAAACTTTAGGTACTATCCCAAAATGTATCACTAAGGTGACAGAAGTTGATTTCGGAGCATCATTTTTTAACAGGAGCTTCCACCGTTTTGTGGCATATGAGAAATTCCCTAAGCCCCGGACCTGTCGATTTTGGTCAAAAATAAAAATATCAAAAGTGCCCCAATTTCTGCTTTAAACTTTAGGTACTATCCCAAAATGTATCACTAAGGTGACAGAAGTTGATTTCGGAGCATCATTTTTGAACAGGAGCTTCCACCGTTTTGTGGCATATGAGAAATTCCCTAAGCCCCGGACCTGTCGATTTTGGTCAAAAATGAAAATTTCAAAAGTGCCCCAATTTCTGCTTTAAACTTTAGGTACTATCCCAAAATGTATCACTAAGGTGACAGAAGTTGATTTCGGAGCATCATTTTTGAACAGGAGCGTCAACCGTTTTGTGGCATATGAGAAATTCCCTAAGCCCCGGACCTGTCGATTTTGGTCAAAAATGAAAATTTCAAAAGTGCCCCAATTTCTGCTTTAAACTTTAGGTACTATTCCAAAATGTATCACTTAGGTGACAGAAGTTGATTTCGGAGCATCATTTTTGAACAGGAGCTTCAACCGTTTTGTGGCATATGAGACATTCCCTAAGCCCCGGACCTGTCGATTTTGGTCAAAAATGAAAATATCAAAAGTGCCCCAATTTCTGCTTTAAACTTTAGGTACTATCCCAAAATGTATCACTAAGGTGACAGAAGTTGATTTCGGAGCATCATTTTTGAACAGGAGCTTCAACCGTTTTGTGGCATATGAGAAATTCCCTAAGCCCCGGACCTGTCGATTTTGGTCAAAAATGAAAATTTCAAAAGTGCCCCAATTTCTGCTTTAAACTTTAGGTACTATTCCAAAATGTATCACTAAGGTGACAGAAGTTGATTTCGGAGCATCATTTTTTAACAGGAGCTTCAACCGTTTTGTGGCATATGAGAAATTCCCTAAGCCCCGGACCTGTCGATTTTGGTCAAAAATGAAAATATCAAAAGTGCCCCAATTTCTGCTTTAAACTTTAGGTACTATCCCAAAATGTATCACTGTGACAGAAGTTGATTTCGGAGCATCATTTTTGAACAGGAGCTTCAACCATTTTGTGGCATATGAGAAATTCCCTAAGCCCCGGACCTGTCGATTTTGGTCAAAAATGAAAATATCAAAAGTGCCCCAATTTCTGCTTTAAACTTTAGGTACTATCCCAAAATGTATCACTAAGGTGACAGAAGTTGATTTCGGAGCATCATTTTTTAACAGGAGCTTCAACCGTTTTGTGGCATATGAGAAATTCCCTAAGCCCCGGACCTGTCGATTTTGGTCAAAAATGAAAATATCAAAAGTGCCCCAATTTCTGCTTTAAACTTTAGGTACTATCCCAAAATGTATCACTGTGACAGAAGTTGATTTCGGAGCATCATTTTTGAACAGGAGCTTCCACCGTTTTGTGGCATATGAGAAATTCCCTAAGCCCCAGACCTGTCGATTTTGGTCAAAAATGAAAATTTCAAAAGTGCCCCAATTTCTGCTTTAAACTTTAGGTACTATCACAAAATGTATCACTAAGGTGACAGAAGTTGATTTTGGAGCATCATTTTTGAACAGGAGCTTCAACCGTTTTGTGGCATATGAGAAATTCCCTAAGCCCCGGACCTGTCGATTTTGGTCAAAAATAAAAATATCAAAAGTGCCCCAATTTCTGCTTTAAACTTTAGGTACTATCCCAAAATGTATCACTAAGGTGACAGAAGTTGATTTCGGAGCATCATTTTTTAACAGGAGCTTCCACCGTTTTGTGGCATATGAGAAATTCCCTAAGCCCCGGACCTGTCGATTTTGGTCAAAAATGAAAATATCAAAAGTGCCCCAATTTCTGCTTTAAACTTTAGGTACTATCCCAAAATGTATCACTAAGGTGACAGAAGTTGATTTCGGAGCATCATTTTTTAACAGGAGCTTCAACCGTTTTGTGGCATATGAGAAATTCCCTAAGCCCCGGACCTGTCGATTTTGGTCAAAAATGAAAATATCAAAAGTGCCCCAATTTCTGCTTTAAACTTTAGGTACTATCCCAAAATGTATCACTGTGACAGAAGTTGATTTCGGAGCATCATTTTTGAACAGGAGCTTCCACCGTTTTGTGGCATATGAGAAATTCCCTAAGCCCCAGACCTGTCGATTTTGGTCAAAAATGAAAATTTCAAAAGTGCCCCAATTTCTGCTTTAAACTTTAGGTACTATCACAAAATGTATCACTAAGGTGACAGAAGTTGATTTTGGAGCATCATTTTTGAACAGGAGCTTCAACCGTTTTGTGGCATATGAGAAATTCCCTAAGCCCCGGACCTGTCGATTTTGGTCAAAAATAAAAATATCAAAAGTGCCCCAATTTCTGCTTTAAACTTTAGGTACTATCCCAAAATGTATCACTAAGGTGACAGAAGTTGATTTCGGAGCATCATTTTTTAACAGGAGCTTCCACCGTTTTGTGGCATATGAGAAATTCCCTAAGCCCCGGACCTGTCGATTTTGGTCAAAAATGAAAATATCAAAAGTGCCCCAATTTCTGCTTTAAACTTTAGGTACTATCCCAAAATGTATCACTAAGGTGACAGAAGTTGATTTCGGAGCATCATTTTTGAACAGGAGCTTCAACCATTTTGTGGCATATGAGAAATTCCCTAAGCCCCGGACCTGTCGATTTTGGTCAAAAATGAAAATATCAAAAGTGCCCCAATTTCTGCTTTAAACTTTAGGTACTATCCCAAAATGTATCACTAAGGTGACAGAAGTTGATTTCGGAGCATCATTTTTTAACAGGAGCTTCAACCGTTTTGTGGCATATGAGAAATTCCCTAAGCCCCGGACCTGTCGATTTTGGTCAAAAATGAAAATATCAAAAGTGCCCCAATTTCTGCTTTAAACTTTAGGTACTATCCCAAAATGTATCACTGTGACAGAAGTTGATTTCGGAGCATCATTTTTGAACAGGAGCTTCCACCGTTTTGTGGCATATGAGAAATTCCCTAAGCCCCAGACCTGTCGATTTTGGTCAAAAATGAAAATTTCAAAAGTGCCCCAATTTCTGCTTTAAACTTTAGGTACTATCACAAAATGTATCACTAAGGTGACAGAAGTTGATTTTGGAGCATCATTTTTGAACAGGAGCTTCCACCGTTTTGTGGCATATGAGAAATTCCCTAAGCCCCGGACCTGTCGATTTTGGTCAAAAATAAAAATATCAAAAGTGCCCCAATTTCTGCTTTAAACTTTAGGTACTATCCCAAAATGTATCACTAAGGTGACAGAAGTTGATTTCGGAGCATCATTTTTGAACAGGAGCTTCCACCGTTTTGTGGCATATGAGAAATTCCCTAAGACCCGGACCTGTCGATTTTGGTCAAAAATGAAAATTTCAAAAGTGCCCCAATTTCTGCTTTAAACTTTAGGTACTATCCCAAAATGTATCACTAAGGTGACAGAAGTTGATTTCGGAGCATCATTTTTGAACAGGAGCGTCAACCGTTTTGTGGCATATGAGAAATTCCCTAAGCCCCGGACCTGTCGATTTTGGTCAAAAATGAAAATTTCAAAAGTGCCCCAATTTCTGCTTTAAACTTTAGGTACTATTCCAAAATGTATCACTTAGGTGACAGAAGTTGATTTCGGAGCATCATTTTTGAACAGGAGCTTCAACCGTTTTGTGGCATATGAGACATTCCCTAAGCCCCGGACCTGTCGATTTTGGTCAAAAATGAAAATATCAAAAGTGCCCCAATTTCTGCTTTAAATTTTAGGTACTATCCCAAAATGTATCACTAAGGTGACAGAAGTTGATTTCGGAGCATCATTTTTGAACAGGAGCTTCAACCGTTTTGTGGCATATGAGAAATTCCCTAAGCCCCGGACCTGTCGATTTTGGTCAAAAATGAAAATTTCAAAAGTGCCCCAATTTCTGCTTTAAACTTTAGGTACTATTCCAAAATGTATCACTAAGGTGACAGAAGTTGATTTCGGAGCATCATTTTTGAACAGGAGCTTCAACCATTTTGTGGCATATGAGAAATTCCCTAAGCCCCGGACCTGTCGATTTTGGTCAAAAATGAAAATATCAAAAGTGCCCCAATTTCTGCTTTAAACTTTAGGTACTATCCCAAAATGTATCACTAAGGTGACAGAAGTTGATTTCGGAGCATCATTTTTTAACAGGAGCTTCAACCGTTTTGTGGCATATGAGAAATTCCCTAAGCCCCGGACCTGTCGATTTTGGTCAAAAATGAAAATATCAAAAGTGCCCCAATTTCTGCTTTAAACTTTAGGTACTATCCCAAAATGTATCACTGTGACAGAAGTTGATTTCGGAGCATCATTTTTGAACAGGAGCTTCCACCGTTTTGTGGCATATGAGAAATTCCCTAAGCCCCAGACCTGTCGATTTTGGTCAAAAATGAAAATTTCAAAAGTGCCCCAATTTCTGCTTTAAACTTTAGGTACTATCACAAAATGTATCACTAAGGTGACAGAAGTTGATTTTGGAGCATCATTTTTGAACAGGAGCTTCAACCGTTTTGTGGCATATGAGAAATTCCCTAAGCCCCGGACCTGTCGATTTTGGTCAAAAATAAAAATATCAAAAGTGCCCCAATTTCTGCTTTAAACTTTAGGTACTATCCCAAAATGTATCACTAAGGTGACAGAAGTTGATTTCGGAGCATCATTTTTGAACAGGAGCTTCCACCGTTTTGTGGCATATGAGAAATTCCCTAAGCCCCGGACCTGTCGATTTTGGTCAAAAATGAAAATTTCAAAAGTGCCCCAATTTCTGCTTTAAACTTTAGGTACTATCCCAAAATGTATCACTAAGGTGACAGAAGTTGATTTCGGAGCATCATTTTTGAACAGGAGCGTCAACCGTTTTGTGGCATATGAGAAATTCCCTAAGCCCCGGACCTGTCGATTTTGGTCAAAAATGAAAATTTCAAAAGTGCCCCAATTTCTGCTTTAAACTTTAGGTACTATGCCAAAATGTATCACTTAGGTGACAGAAGTTGATTTCGGAGCATCATTTTTGAACAGGAGCTTCAACCGTTTTGTGGCATATGAGACATTCCCTAAGCCCCGGACCTGTCGATTTTGGTCAAAAATGAAAATATCAAAAGTGCCCCAATTTCTGCTTTAAACTTTAGGTACTATCCCAAAATGTATCACTAAGGTGACAGAAGTTGATTTCGGAGCATCATTTTTGAACAGGAGCTTCAACCGTTTTGTGGCATATGAGAAATTCCCTAAGCCCCGGACCTGTCGATTTTGGTCAAAAATGAAAATTTCAAAAGTGCCCCAATTTCTGCTTTAAACTTTAGGTACTATTCCAAAATGTATCACTAAGGTGACAGAAGTTGATTTCGGAGCATCATTTTTGAACAGGAGCTTCAACCGTTTTGTGGCATATGAGAAATTCCCTAAGCCCCGGACCTGTCGATTTTGGTCAAAAATGAAAATTTCAAAAGTGCCCCAATTTCTGCTTTAAACTTTAGGTACTATCCCAAAATGTATCACTAAGGTGACAGAAGTTGATTTCGGAGCATCATTTTTGAACAGGAGCTTCAACCATTTTGTGGCATATGAGAAATTCCCTAAGCCCCGGACCTGTCGATTTTGGTCAAAAATTAAAATTTCAAAAGCGCCCCAATTTCTGCTTAAAACTTTAGGTGCTATCCCAAAATGTATCACTAAGGTGACAGAAGTTGATTTCGGAGCATCATTTTTGAACAGGAGTTTCAACCGTTTTGTGGCATATGAGAAATTCCCTAAGCCCCGGACCTGTCGATTTTGGTCAAAAATGAAAATATCAAAAGTGCCCCAATTTCTGCTTTAAACTTTAGGTACTATCCCAAAATGTATCACTAAGGTGACAGAAGTTGATTTCGGAGCATCATTTTTGAACAGGAGCTTCAACCATTTTGTGGCATATGAGAAATTCCCTAAGCCCCGGACCTGTCGATTTTGGTCAAAAATGAAAATATCAAAAGTGCCCCAATTTCTGCTTTAAACTTTAGGTACTATCCCAAAATGTATCACTAAGGTGACAGAAGTTGATTTCGGAGCATCATTTTTTAACAGGAGCTTCAACCGTTTTGTGGCATATGAGAAATTCCCTAAGCCCCGGACCTGTCGATTTTGGTCAAAAATGAAAATATCAAAAGTGCCCCAATTTCTGCTTTAAACTTTAGGTACTATCCCAAAATGTATCACTAAGGTGACAGAAGTTGATTTCGGAGCATCATTTTTGAACAGGAGCTTCCACCGTTTTGTGGCATATGAGAAATTCCCTAAGCCCCGGACCTGTCGATTTTGGTCAAAAATGAAAATTTCAAAAGTGCCCCAATTTCTGCTTTAAACTTTAGGTACTATTCCAAAATGTATCACTTAGGTGACAGAAGTTGATTTCGGAGCATCATTTTTGAACAGGAGCTTCAACCGTTTTGTGGCATATGAGAAATTCCCTAAGCCCCGGACCTGTCGATTTTGGTCAAAAATGAAAATATCAAAAGTGCCCCAATTTCTGCTTTAAACTTTAGGTACTATCCCAAAATGTATCACTAAGGTGACAGAAGTTGATTTCGGAGCATCATTTTTGTACAGGAGCTTCAACCGTTTTGTGGCATATGAGAAATTCCCTAAGCCCCGGACCTGTCGATTTTGGTCAAAAATGAAAATTTCAAAAGTGCCCCAATTTCTGCTTTAAACTTTAGGTACTATCCCAAAATGTATCACTAAGGTGACAGAAGTTGATTTCGGAGCATCATTTTTGAACAGGAGCTTCAACCGTTTTGTGGCATATGAGAAATTCCCTAAGCCCCGGACCTGTCGATTTTGGTCAAAAATGAAAATTTCAAAAGTGCCCCAATTTCTGCTTTAAACTTTAGGTACTATCCCAAAATGTATCACTGTGACAGAAGTTGATTTCGGAGCATCATTTTTGAACAGGAGCTTCCACCGTTTTGTGGCATATGAGAAATTCCCTAAGCCCCAGACCTGTCGATTTTGGTCAAAAATGAAAATTTCAAAAGTGCCCCAATTTCTGCTTTAAACTTTAGGTACTATCACAAAATGTATCACTAAGGTGACAGAAGTTGATTTTGGAGCATCATTTTTGAACAGGAGCTTCCACCGTTTTGTGGCATATGAGAAATTCCCTAAGCCCCGGACCTGTCGATTTTGGTCAAAAATAAAAATATCAAAAGTGCCCCAATTTCTGCTTTAAACTTTAGGTACTATCCCAAAATGTATCACTAAGGTGACAGAAGTTGATTTCGGAGCATCATTTTTGAACAGGAGCTTCCACCGTTTTGTGGCATATGAGAAATTCCCTAAGCCCCGGACCTGTCGATTTTGGTCAAAAATGAAAATTTCAAAAGTGCCCCAATTTCTGCTTTAAACTTTAGGTACTATTCCAAAATGTATCACTAAGGTGACAGAAGTTGATTTCGGAGCATCATTTTTTAACAGGAGCTTCAACCGTTTTGTGGCATATGAGAAATTCCCTAAGCCCCGGACCTGTCGATTTTGGTCAAAAATGAAAATATCAAAAGTGCCCCAATTTCTGCTTTAAACTTTAGGTACTATCCCAAAATGTATCACTGTGACAGAAGTTGATTTCGGAGCATCATTTTTGAACAGGAGCTTCCACCGTTTTGTGGCATATGAGAAATTCCCTAAGCCCCAGACCTGTCGATTTTGGTCAAAAATTAAAATTTCAAAAGTGCCCCAATTTCAGCTTTAAACTTTAGGTACTATCACAAAATGTATCACTAAGGTGACAGAAGTTGATTTTGGAGCATCATTTTTGAACAGGAGCTTCAACCGTTTTGTGGCATATGAGAAATTCCCTAAGCCCCGGACCTGTCGATTTTGGTCAAAAATAAAAATATCAAAAGTGCCCCAATTTCTGCTTTAAACTTTAGGTACTATCCCAAAATGTATCACTTAGGTGACAGAAGTTGATTTCGGAGCATCATTTTTGAACAGGAGCTTCCACCGTTTTGTGGCATATGAGAAATTCCCTAAGCCCCGGACCTGTTGATTTTGGTCAAAAATGAAAATATCAAAAGTGCCCCAATTTCTGCTTTAAACTTTAGGTACTATCCCAAAATGTATCACTAAGGTGACAGAAGTTGATTTCGGAGCATCATTTTTGAACAGGAGCTTCAACCATTTTGTGGCATATGAGAAATTCCCTAAGCCCCGGACCTGTCGATTTTGGTCAAAAATGAAAATATCAAAAGTGCCCCAATTTCTGCTTTAAACTTTAGGTACTATCCCAAAATGTATCACTAAGGTGACAGAAGTTGATTTCGGAGCATCATTTTTTAACAGGAGCTTCAACCGTTTTGTGGCATATGAGAAATTCCCTAAGCCCCGGACCTGTCGATTTTGGTCAAAAATGAAAATATCAAAAGTGCCCCAATTTCTGCTTTAAACTTTAGGTACTATCCCAAAATGTATCACTGTGACAGAAGTTGATTTCGGAGCATCATTTTTGAACAGGAGCTTCCACCGTTTTGTGGCATATGAGAAATTCCCTAAGCCCCAGACCTGTCGATTTTGGTCAAAAATGAAAATTTCAAAAGTGCCCCAATTTCTGCTTTAAACTTTAGGTACTATCCCAAAATGTATCACTAAGGTGACAGAAGTTGATTTCGGAGCATCATTTTTGAACAGGAGCGTCAACCGTTTTGTGGCATATGAGAAATTCCCTAAGCCCCGGACCTGTCGATTTTGGTCAAAAATGAAAATTTCAAAAGTGCCCCAATTTCTGCTTTAAACTTTAGGTACTATTCCAAAATGTATCACTTAGGTGACAGAAGTTGATTTCGGAGCATCATTTTTGAACAGGAGCTTCAACCGTTTTGTGGCATATGAGACATTCCCTAAGCCCCAGACCTGTCGATTTTGGTCAAAAATGAAAATATCAAAAGTGCCCCAATTTCTGCTTTAAACTTTAGGTACTATCCCAAAATGTATCACTAAGGTGACAGAAGTTGATTTTGGAGCATCATTTTTTAACAGGAGCTTCAACCGTTTTGTGGCATATGAGAAATTCCCTAAGCCCCGGACCTGTCGATTTTGGTCAAAAATAAAAATATCAAAAGTGCCCCAATTTCTGCTTTAAACTTTAGGTACTATCCCAAAATGTATCACTAAGGTGACAGAAGTTGATTTCGGAGCATCATTTTTGAACAGGAGCTTCAACCGTTTTGTGGCATATGAGACATTCCCTAAGCCCCAGACCTGTCGATTTTGGTCAAAAATGAAAATATCAAAAGTGCCCCAATTTCTGCTTTAAACTTTAGGTACTATCCCAAAATGTATCACTAAGGTGACAGAAGTTGATTTTGGAGCATCATTTTTGAACAGGAGCTTCCACCGTTTTGTGGCATATGAGAAATTCCCTAAGCCCCGGACCTGTCGATTTTGGTCAAAAATAAAAATATCAAAAGTGCCCCAATTTCTGCTTTAAACTTTAGGTACTATCCCAAAATGTATCACTAAGGTGACAGAAGTTGATTTCGGAGCATCATTTTTGAACAGGAGCTTCCACCGTTTTGTGGCATATGAGAAATTCCCTAAGCCCCGGACCTGTCGATTTTGGTCAAAAATGAAAATTTCAAAAGCGCCCCAATTTCTGCTTTAAACTTTAGGTACTATCCCAAAATGTATCACTAAGGTGACAGAAGTTGATTTCGGAGCATCATTTTTGAACAGGAGCGTCAACCGTTTTGTGGCATATGAGAAATTCCCTAAGCCCCGGACCTGTCGATTTTGGTCAAAAATGAAAATTTCAAAAGTGCCCCAATTTCTGCTTTAAACTTTAGGTACTATTCCAAAATGTATCACTTAGGTGACAGAAGTTGATTTCGGAGCATCATTTTTGAACAGGAGCTTCAACCGTTTTGTGGCATATGAGACATTCCCTAAGCCCCGGACCTGTCGATTTTGGTCAAAAATGAAAATATCAAAAGTGCCCCAATTTCTGCTTTAAACTTTAGGTACTATCCCAAAATGTATCACTAAGGTGACAGAAGTTGATTTCGGAGCATCATTTTTGAACAGGAGCTTCAACCGTTTTGTGGCATATGAGAAATTCCCTAAGCCCCGGACCTGTCGATTTTGGTCAAAAATGAAAATTTCAAAAGTGCCCCAATTTCTGCTTTAAACTTTAGGTACTATTCCAAAATGTATCACTAAGGTGACAGAAGTTGATTTCGGAGCATCATTTTTTAACAGGAGCTTCAACCGTTTTGTGGCATATGAGAAATTCCCTAAGCCCCGGACCTGTCGATTTTGGTCAAAAATGAAAATATCAAAAGTGCCCCAATTTCTGCTTTAAACTTTAGGTACTATCCCAAAATGTATCACTGTGACAGAAGTTGATTTCGGAGCATCATTTTTGAACAGGAGCTTCAACCATTTTGTGGCATATGAGAAATTCCCTAAGCCCCGGACCTGTCGATTTTGGTCAAAAATGAAAATATCAAAAGTGCCCCAATTTCTGCTTTAAACTTTAGGTACTATCCCAAAATGTATCACTAAGGTGACAGAAGTTGATTTCGGAGCATCATTTTTTAACAGGAGCTTCAACCGTTTTGTGGCATATGAGAAATTCCCTAAGCCCCGGACCTGTCGATTTTGGTCAAAAATGAAAATATCAAAAGTGCCCCAATTTCTGCTTTAAACTTTAGGTACTATCCCAAAATGTATCACTGTGACAGAAGTTGATTTCGGAGCATCATTTTTGAACAGGAGCTTCCACCGTTTTGTGGCATATGAGAAATTCCCTAAGCCCCAGACCTGTCGATTTTGGTCAAAAATGAAAATTTCAAAAGTGCCCCAATTTCTGCTTTAAACTTTAGGTACTATCACAAAATGTATCACTAAGGTGACAGAAGTTGATTTTGGAGCATCATTTTTGAACAGGAGCTTCAACCGTTTTGTGGCATATGAGAAATTCCCTAAGCCCCGGACCTGTCGATTTTGGTCAAAAATAAAAATATCAAAAGTGCCCCAATTTCTGCTTTAAACTTTAGGTACTATCCCAAAATGTATCACTAAGGTGACAGAAGTTGATTTCGGAGCATCATTTTTTAACAGGAGCTTCCACCGTTTTGTGGCATATGAGAAATTCCCTAAGCCCCGGACCTGTCGATTTTGGTCAAAAATGAAAATATCAAAAGTGCCCCAATTTCTGCTTTAAACTTTAGGTACTATCCCAAAATGTATCACTAAGGTGACAGAAGTTGATTTCGGAGCATCATTTTTGAACAGGAGCTTCAACCATTTTGTGGCATATGAGAAATTCCCTAAGCCCCGGACCTGTCGATTTTGGTCAAAAATGAAAATATCAAAAGTGCCCCAATTTCTGCTTTAAACTTTAGGTACTATCCCAAAATGTATCACTAAGGTGACAGAAGTTGATTTCGGAGCATCATTTTTTAACAGGAGCTTCAACCGTTTTGTGGCATATGAGAAATTCCCTAAGCCCCGGACCTGTCGATTTTGGTCAAAAATGAAAATATCAAAAGTGCCCCAATTTCTGCTTTAAACTTTAGGTACTATCCCAAAATGTATCACTGTGACAGAAGTTGATTTCGGAGCATCATTTTTGAACAGGAGCTTCCACCGTTTTGTGGCATATGAGAAATTCCCTAAGCCCCGGACCTGTCGATTTTGGTCAAAAATGAAAATATCAAAAGTGCCCCAATTTCTGCTTTAAACTTTAGGTACTATCCCAAAATGTATCACTAAGGTGACAGAAGTTGATTTCGGAGCATCATTTTTGAACAGGAGCTTCAACCGTTTTGTGGCATATGAGAAATTCCCTAAGCCCCGGACCTGTCGATTTTGGTCAAAAATGAAAATTTCAAAAGTGCCCCAATTTCTGCTTTAAACTTTAGGTACTATTCCAAAATGTATCACTAAGGTGACAGAAGTTGATTTCGGAGCATCATTTTTTAACAGGAGCTTCAACCGTTTTGTGGCATATGAGAAATTCCCTAAGCCCCGGACCTGTCGATTTTGGTCAAAAATGAAAATATCAAAAGTGCCCCAATTTCTGCTTTAAACTTTAGGTACTATCCCAAAATGTATCACTGTGACAGAAGTTGATTTCGGAGCATCATTTTTGAACAGGAGCTTCAACCATTTTGTGGCATATGAGAAATTCCCTAAGCCCCGGACCTGTCGATTTTGGTCAAAAATGAAAATATCAAAAGTGCCCCAATTTCTGCTTTAAACTTTAGGTACTATCCCAAAATGTATCACTAAGGTGACAGAAGTTGATTTCGGAGCATCATTTTTTAACAGGAGCTTCAACCGTTTTGTGGCATATGAGAAATTCCCTAAGCCCCGGACCTGTCGATTTTGGTCAAAAATGAAAATATCAAAAGTGCCCCAATTTCTGCTTTAAACTTTAGGTACTATCCCAAAATGTATCACTAAGGTGACAGAAGTTGATTTCGGAGCATCATTTTTGAACAGGAGCTTCCACCGTTTTGTGGCATATGAGAAATTCCCTAAGCCCCGGACCTGTCGATTTTGGTCAAAAATGAAAATATCAAAAGTGCCCCAATTTCTGCTTTAAACTTTAGGTACTATCCCAAAATGTATCACTAAGGTGACAGAAGTTGATTTCGGAGCATCATTTTTGAACAGGAGCTTCAACCATTTTGTGGCATATGAGAAATTCCCTAAGCCCCGGACCTGTCGATTTTGGTCAAAAATGAAAATATCAAAAGTGCCCCAATTTCTGCTTTAAACTTTAGGTACTATCCCAAAATGTATCACTAAGGTGACAGAAGTTGATTTCGGAGCATCATTTTTTAACAGGAGCTTCAACCGTTTTGTGGCATATGAGAAATTCCCTAAGCCCCGGACCTGTCGATTTTGGTCAAAAATGAAAATATCAAAAGTGCCCCAATTTCTGCTTTAAACTTTAGGTACTATCCCAAAATGTATCACTGTGACAGAAGTTGATTTCGGAGCATCATTTTTGAACAGGAGCTTCCACCGTTTTGTGGCATATGAGAAATTCCCTAAGCCCCAGACCTGTCGATTTTGGTCAAAAATGAAAATTTCAAAAGTGCCCCAATTTCTGCTTTAAACTTTAGGTACTATCCCAAAATGTATCACTGTGACAGAAGTTGATTTCGGAGCATCATTTTTGAACAGGAGCTTCCACCGTTTTGTGGCATATGAGAAATTCCCTAAGCCCCGGACCTGTCGATTTTGGTCAAAAATGAAAATATCAAAAGTGCCCCAATTTCTGCTTTAAACTTTAGGTACTATCACAAAATGTATCACTGTGACAGAAGTTGATTTCGGAGCATCATTTTTGAACAGGAGCTTCCACCGTTTTGTGGCATATGAGAAATTCCCTAAGCCCCGGACCTGTCGATTTTGGTCAAAAATGAAAATATCAAAAGTGCCCCAATTTCTGCTTTAAACTTTAGGTACTATCACAAAATGTATCACTAAGGTGACAGAAGTTGATTTTGGAGCATCATTTTTGAACAGGAGCTTCAACCGTTTTGTGGCATATGAGAAATTCCCTAAGCCCCGGACCTGTCGATTTTGGTCAAAAATGAAAATTTCAAAAGTGCCCCAATTTCTGCTTTAAACTTTAGGTACTATTCCAAAATGTATCACTAAGGTGACAGAAGTTGATTTCGGAGCATCATTTTTGAACAGGAGCTTCAACCGTTTTGTGGCATATGAGAAATTCCCTAAGCCCCGGACCTGTCGATTTTGGTCAAAAATGAAAATATCAAAAGTGCCCCAATTTCTGCTTTAAACTTTAGGTACTATCCCAAAATGTATCACTGTGACAGAAGTTGATTTCGGAGCATCATTTTTGAACAGGAGCTTCCACCGTTTTGTGGCATATGAGAAATTCCCTAAGCCCCAGACCTGTCGATTTTGGTCAAAAATGAAAATTTCAAAAGTGCCCCAATTTCTGCTTTAAACTTTAGGTACTATCACAAAATGTATCACTAAGGTGACAGAAGTTGATTTTGGAGCATCATTTTTGAACAGGAGCTTCCACCGTTTTGTGGCATATGAGAAATTCCCTAAGCCCCGGACCTGTCGATTTTGGTCAAAAATGAAAATTTCAAAAGTGCCCCAATTTCTGCTTTAAACTTTAGGTACTATCCCAAAATGTATCACTAAGGTGACAGAAGTTGATTTCGGAGCATCATTTTTGAACAGGAGCGTCAACCGTTTTGTGGCATATGAGAAATTCCCTAAGCCCCGGACCTGTCGATTTTGGTCAAAAATGAAAATTTCAAAAGTGCCCCAATTTCTGCTTTAAACTTTAGGTACTATGCCAAAATGTATCACTTAGGTGACAGAAGTTGATTTCGGAGCATCATTTTTGAACAGGAGCTTCAACCGTTTTGTGGCATATGAGACATTCCCTAAGCCCCGGACCTGTCGATTTTGGTCAAAAATGAAAATATCAAAAGTGCCCCAATTTCTGCTTTAAACTTTAGGTACTATCCCAAAATGTATCACTAAGGTGACAGAAGTTGATTTCGGAGCATCATTTTTGAACAGGAGCTTCAACCGTTTTGTGGCATATGAGAAATTCCCTAAGCCCCGGACCTGTCGATTTTGGTCAAAAATGAAAATTTCAAAAGTGCCCCAATTTCTGCTTTAAACTTTAGGTACTATTCCAAAATGTATCACTAAGGTGACAGAAGTTGATTTCGGAGCATCATTTTTGAACAGGAGCTTCAACCGTTTTGTGGCATATGAGAAATTCCCTAAGCCCCGGACCTGTCGATTTTGGTCAAAAATGAAAATTTCAAAAGTGCCCCAATTTCTGCTTTAAACTTTAGGTACTATCCCAAAATGTATCACTAAGGTGACAGAAGTTGATTTCGGAGCATCATTTTTGAACAGGAGCTTCAACCATTTTGTGGCATATGAGAAATTCCCTAAGCCCCGGACCTGTTGATTTTGGTCAAAAATTAAAATTTCAAAAGCGCCCCAATTTCTGCTTAAAACTTTAGGTACTATCCCAAAATGTATCACTAAGGTGACAGAAGTTGATTTCGGAGCATCATTTTTGAACAGGAGTTTCAACCGTTTTGTGGCATATGAGAAATTCCCTAAGCCCCGGACCTGTCGATTTTGGTCAAAAATGAAAATATCAAAAGTGCCCCAATTTCTGCTTTAAACTTTAGGTACTATCCCAAAATGTATCACTAAGGTGACAGAAGTTGATTTCGGAGCATCATTTTTGAACAGGAGCTTCAACCATTTTGTGGCATATGAGAAATTCCCTAAGCCCCGGACCTGTCGATTTTGGTCAAAAATGAAAATATCAAAAGTGCCCCAATTTCTGCTTTAAACTTTAGGTACTATCCCAAAATGTATCACTAAGGTGACAGAAGTTGATTTCGGAGCATCATTTTTTAACAGGAGCTTCAACCGTTTTGTGGCATATGAGAAATTCCCTAAGCCCCGGACCTGTCGATTTTGGTCAAAAATGAAAATATCAAAAGTGCCCCAATTTCTGCTTTAAACTTTAGGTACTATCCCAAAATGTATCACTAAGGTGACAGAAGTTGATTTCGGAGCATCATTTTTGAACAGGAGCTTCCACCGTTTTGTGGCATATGAGAAATTCCCTAAGCCCCGGACCTGTCGATTTTGGTCAAAAATGAAAATTTCAAAAGTGCCCCAATTTCTGCTTTAAACTTTAGGTACTATTCCAAAATGTATCACTTAGGTGACAGAAGTTGATTTCGGAGCATCATTTTTGAACAGGAGCTTCAACCGTTTTGTGGCATATGAGAAATTCCCTAAGCCCCGGACCTGTCGATTTTGGTCAAAAATGAAAATATCAAAAGTGTCCCAATTTCTGCTTTAAACTTTAGGTACTATCCCAAAATGTATCACTAAGGTGACAGAAGTTGATTTCGGAGCATCATTTTTGTACAGGAGCTTCAACCGTTTTGTGGCATATGAGAAATTCCCTAAGCCCCGGACCTGTCGATTTTGGTCAAAAATGAAAATTTCAAAAGTGCCCCAATTTCTGCTTTAAACTTTAGGTACTATCCCAAAATGTATCACTAAGGTGACAGAAGTTGATTTCGGAGCATCATTTTTGAACAGGAGCTTCAACCGTTTTGTGGCATATGAGAAATTCCCTAAGCCCCGGACCTGTCGATTTTGGTCAAAAATGAAAATTTCAAAAGTGCCCCAATTTCTGCTTTAAACTTTAGGTACTATCCCAAAATGTATCACTAAGGTGACAGAAGTTGATTTCGGAGCATCATTTTTGAACAGGAGCTTCAACAGTTTTGTGGCATTTGAGAAATTCCCTAAGCCCCGGACCTGTCGATTTTGGTCAAAAATGAAAATATCAAAAGTGCCCCAATTTCTGCTTTAAACTTTAGGTACTATCCCAAAATGTATCACTAAGGTGACAGAAGTTGATTTCGGAGCATCATTTTTGAACAGGAGCTTCAACCATTTTGTGGCATTTGAGAAATTCCCTAAGCCCCGGACCTGTCGATTTTGGTCAAAAATGAAAATATCAAAAGTGTCCCAATTTCTGCTTTAAACTTTAGGTACTATCCCAAAATGTATCACTAAGGTGACAGAAGTTGATTTCGGAGCATCATTTTTGTACAGGAGCTTCAACCGTTTTGTGGCATATGAGAAATTCCCTAAGCCCCGGACCTGTCGATTTTGGTCAAAAATGAAAATTTCAAAAGTGCCCCAATTTCTGCTTTAAACTTTAGGTACTATCCCAAAATGTATCACTAAGGTGACAGAAGTTGATTTCGGAGCATCATTTTTGAACAGGAGCTTCAACCGTTTTGTGGCATATGAGAAATTCCCTAAGCCCCGGACCTGTCGATTTTGGTCAAAAATGAAAATTTCAAAAGTGCCCCAATTTCTGCTTTAAACTTTAGGTACTATCCCAAAATGTATCACTAAGGTGACAGAAGTTGATTTCGGAGCATCATTTTTGAACAGGAGCTTCAACAGTTTTGTGGCATTTGAGAAATTCCCTAAGCCCCGGACCTGTCGATTTTGGTCAAAAATGAAAATATCAAAAGTGCCCCAATTTCTGCTTTAAACTTTAGGTACTATCCCAAAATGTATCACTAAGGTGACAGAAGTTGATTTCGGAGCATCATTTTTGAACAGGAGCTTCAACCATTTTGTGGCATATGAGAAATTCCCTAAGCCCCGGACCTGTCGATTTTGGTCAAAAATGAAAATATCAAAAGTGCCCCAATTTCTGCTTTAAACATTTAGGTACTATCCCAAAATGTATCACTAAGGTGACAGAAGTTGATTTCGGAGCATCATTTTTGAACAGGAGCTTCAACCGTTTTGTGGCATATGAGAAATTCCCTAAGCCCCGGACCTGTCGATTTTGGTCAAAAATGAAAATTTAAAAAGTGCCCCAATTTCTGCTTTAAACTTTAGGTACTATCCCAAAATGTATCACTAAGGTGACAGAAGTTGATTTCGGAGCATCATTTTTGAACAGGAGCTTCAACCGTTTTGTGGCATATGAGAAATTCCCTAAGCCCCGGACCTGTCGATTTTGGTCAAAAATGAAAATATCAAAAGTGCCCCAATTTCTGCTTTAAACTTTAGGTACTATCCCAAAATGTATCACTAAGGTGACAGAAGTTGATTTCGGAGCATCATTTTTGAACAGGAGCTTCCACCGTTTTGTGGCATATGAGAAATTCCCTAAGCCCCGGACCTGTCGATTTTGGTCAAAAATGAAAATTTCAAAAGTGCCCCAATTTCTGCTTTAAACTTTAGGTACTATCCCAAAATGTATCACTAAGGTGACAGAAGTTGATTTCGGAGCATCATTTTTGAACAGGAGCGTCAACCGTTTTGTGGCATATGAGAAATTCCCTAAGCCCCGGACCTGTCGATTTTGGTCAAAAATGAAAATTTCAAAAGTGCCCCAATTTCTGCTTTAAACTTTAGGTACTATTCCAAAATGTATCACTTAGGTGACAGAAGTTGATTTCGGAGCATCATTTTTGAACAGGAGCTTCAACCGTTTTGTGGCATATGAGACATTCCCTAAGCCCCGGACCTGTCGATTTTGGTCAAAAATGAAAATATCAAAAGTGCCCCAATTTCTTCTTTAAACTTTAGGTACTATCCCAAAATGTATCACTAAGGTGACAGAAGTTGATTTCGGAGCATCATTTTTGAACAGGAGCGTCAACCGTTTTGTGGCATATGAGAAATTCCCTAAGCCCCGGACCTGTCGATTTTGGTCAAAAATGAAAATTTCAAAAGTGCCCCAATTTCTGCTTTAAACTTTAGGTACTATTCCAAAATGTATCACTTAGGTGACAGAAGTTGATTTCGGAGCATCATTTTTGAACAGGAGCTTCAACCGTTTTGTGGCATATGAGACATTCCCTAAGCCCCGGACCTGTCGATTTTGGTCAAAAATGAAAATATCAAAAGTGCCCCAATTTCTGCTTTAAACTTTAGGTACTATCCCAAAATGTATCACTAAGGTGACAGAAGTTGATTTCGGAGCATCATTTTTGAACAGGAGCTTCAACCGTTTTGTGGCATATGAGAAATTCCCTAAGCCCCGGACCTGTCGATTTTGGTCAAAAATGAAAATTTCAAAAGTGCCCCAATTTCTGCTTTAAACTTTAGGTACTATTCCAAAATGTATCACTAAGGTGACAGAAGTTGATTTCGGAGCATCATTTTTGAACAGGAGCTTCAACCGTTTTGTGGCATATGAGAAATTCCCTAAGCCCCGGACCTGTCGATTTTGGTCAAAAATGAAAATTTCAAAAGTGCCCCAATTTCTGCTTTAAACTTTAGGTACTATCCCAAAATGTATCACTAAGGTGACAGAAGTTGATTTCGGAGCATCATTTTTGAACAGGAGCTTCAACCATTTTGTGGCATATGAGAAATTCCCTAAGCCCCGGACCTGTCGATTTTGGTCAAAAATGAAAATTTCAAAAGCGCCCCAATTTCTGCTTAAAACTTTAGGTACTATCCCAAAATGTATCACTAAGGTGACAGAAGTTGATTTCGGAGCATCATTTTTGAACAGGAGTTTCAACCGTTTTGTGGCATATGAGAAATTCCCTAAGCCCCGGACCTGTCGATTTTGGTCAAAAATGAAAATATCAAAAGTGCCCCAATTTCTGCTTTAAACTTTAGGTACTATCCCAAAATGTATCACTAAGGTGACAGAAGTTGATTTCGGAGCATCATTTTTGAACAGGAGCTTCAACCATTTTGTGGCATATGAGAAATTCCCTAAGCCCCGGACCTGTCGATTTTGGTCAAAAATGAAAATATCAAAAGTGCCCCAATTTCTGCTTTAAACTTTAGGTACTATCCCAAAATGTATCACTAAGGTGACAGAAGTTGATTTCGGAGCATCATTTTTTAACAGGAGCTTCAACCGTTTTGTGGCATATGAGAAATTCCCTAAGCCCCGGACCTGTCGATTTTGGTCAAAAATGAAAATATCAAAAGTGCCCCAATTTCTGCTTTAAACTTTAGGTACTATCCCAAAATGTTCACTAAGGTGACAGAAGTTGATTTCGGAGCATCATTTTTGAACAGGAGCTTCCACCGTTTTGTGGCATATGAGAAATTCCCTAAGCCCCGGACCTGTCGATTTTGGTCAAAAATGAAAATTTCAAAAGTGCCCCAATTTCTGCTTTAAACTTTAGGTACTATTCCAAAATGTATCACTTAGGTGACAGAAGTTGATTTCGGAGCATCATTTTTGAACAGGAGCTTCAACCGTTTTGTGGCATATGAGACATTCCCTAAGCCCCGGACCTGTCGATTTTGGTCAAAAATGAAAATATCAAAAGTGCCCCAATTTCTGCTTTAAACTTTAGGTACTATCCCAAAATGTATCACTAAGGTGACAGAAGTTGATTTCGGAGCATCATTTTTGTACAGGAGCTTCAACCGTTTTGTGGCATATGAGAAATTCCCTAAGCCCCGGACCTGTCGATTTTGGTCAAAAATGAAAATTTCAAAAGTGCCCCAATTTCTGCTTTAAACTTTAGGTACTATCCCAAAATGTATCACTAAGGTGACAGAAGTTGATTTCGGAGCATCATTTTTGAACAGGAGCTTCAACAGTTTTGTGGCATTTGAGAAATTCCCTAAGCCCCGGACCTGTCGATTTTGGTCAAAAATGAAAATATCAAAAGCGCCCCAATTTCTGCTTTAAACTTTAGGTACTATCCCAAAATGTATCACTAAGGTGACAGAAGTTGATTTCGGAGCATCATTTTTGAACAGGAGCTTCAACCGTTTTGTGGCGTATGAGTAATTCCCTAAGCCCCGGACCTGTCGATTTTGGTCAAAAATGAAAATATCAAAAGTGCCCCAATTTCTGCTTTAAACTTTAGGTACTATCCCAAAATGTATCACTAAGGTGACAGAAGTTGATTTCGGAGCATCATTTTTGAACAGGAGCTTCAACCATTTTGTGGCATATGAGAAATTCCCTAAGCCCCGGACCTGTCGATTTTGGTCAAAAATGAAAATATCAAAAGTGCCCCAATTTCTGCTTTAAACTTTAGGTACTATCCCAAAATGTATCACTAAGGTGACAGAAGTTGATTTCGGAGCATCATTTTTTAACAGGAGCTTCAACCGTTTTGTGGCATATGAGAAATTCCCTAAGCCCCGGACCTGTCGATTTTGGTCAAAAATGAAAATATCAAAAGTGCCCCAATTTCTGCTTTAAACTTTAGGTACTATCCCAAAATGTATCACTAAGGTGACAGAAGTTGATTTCGGAGCATCATTTTTGAACAGGAGCTTCCACCGTTTTGTGGCATATGAGAAATTCCCTAAGCCCCGGACCTGTCGATTTTGGTCAAAAATGAAAATTTCAAAAGTGCCCCAATTTCTGCTTTAAACTTTAGGTACTATTCCAAAATGTATCACTTAGGTGACAGAAGTTGATTTCGGAGCATCATTTTTGAACAGGAGCTTCAACCGTTTTGTGGCATATGAGACATTCCCTAAGCCCCGGACCTGTCGATTTTGGTCAAAAATGAAAATATCAAAAGTGCCCCAATTTCTGCTTTAAACTTTAGGTACTATCCCAAAATGTATCACTAAGGTGACAGAAGTTGATTTCGGAGCATCATTTTTGTACAGGAGCTTCAACCGTTTTGTGGCATTTGAGAAATTCCCTAAGCCCCGGACCTGTCGATTTTGGTCAAAAATGAAAATATCAAAAGCGCCCCAATTTCTGCTTTAAACTTTAGGTACTATCCCAAAATGTATCACTAAGGTGACAGAAGTTGATTTCGGAGCATCATTTTTGAACAGGAGCTTCAACCGTTTTGTGGCGTATGAGAAATTCCCTAAGCCCCGGACCTGTCGATTTTGGTCAAAAATGAAAATATCAAAAGTGCCCCAATTTCTGCTTTAAACTTTAGGTACTATCCCAAAATGTATCACTAAGGTGACAGAAGTTGATTTCGGAGCATCATTTTTGAACAGGAGCTTCAACCATTTTGTGGCATATGAGAAATTCCCTAAGCCCCGGACCTGTCGATTTTGGTCAAAAATGAAAATATCAAAAGTGCCCCAATTTCTGCTTTAAACATTTAGGTACTATCCCAAAATGTATCACTAAGGTGACAGAAGTTGATTTCGGAGCATCATTTTTGAACAGGAGCTTCAACCGTTTTGTGGCATATGAGAAATTCCCTAAGCCCCGGACCTGTCGATTTTGGTCAAAAATGAAAATATCAAAAGTGCCCCAATTTCTGCTTTAAACTTTAGGTACTATCCCAAAATGTATCACTAAGGTGACAGAAGTTGATTTTGGAGCATCATTTTTGAACAGGAGCTTCCACCGTTTTGTGGCATATGAGAAATTCCCTAAGCCCCGGACCTGTCGATTTTGGTCAAAAATGAAAATTTCAAAAGTGCCCCAATTTCTGCTTTAAACTTTAGGTACTATCCCAAAATGTATCACTAAGGTGACAGAAGTTTGATTTCGGAGCATCATTTTTGAACAGGAGCTTCAACTGTTTTGTGGCATATGAGAAATTCCCTAAGCCCCGGACCTGTCGATTTTGGTCAAAAATGAAAATTTCAAAAGTGCCCCAATTTCTGCTTTAAACTTTAGGTACTATCCCAAAATGTATCACTAAGGTGACAGAAGTTGATTTCGGAGCATCATTTTTGAACAGGAGCTTCAACCGTTTTGTGGCATATGAGAAATTCCCTAAGCCCCGGACCTGTCGATTTTGGTCAAAAATGAAAATTTCAAAAGTGCCCCAATTTCTGCTTTAAACTTTAGGTACTAGCCCAAAATGTATCACTAAGGTGACAGAAGTTGATTTCGGAGCATCATTTTTGAACAGGAGCTTCAACCGTTTTGTGGCATATGAGAAATTCCCTAAGCCCCGGACCTGTCGATTTTGGTCAAAAATGAAAATTTCAAAAGTGCCCCAATTTCTGCTTTAAACTTTAGGTACTATCCCAAAATGTATCACTAAGGTGACAGAAGTTGATTTCGGAGCATCATTTTTGAACAGGAGCTTCAACCGTTTTGTGGCATATGAGAAATTCCCTAAGCCCCGGACCTGTCGATTTTGATCAAAAATGAAAATATCAAAAGTGCCCCAATTTCTGCTTTAAACTTTAGGTACTATCCCAAAATGTATCACTGAGGTGACAGAAGTTGATTTCGGAGCATCATTTTTGAACAGGAGCTTCAACCATTTTGTGGCATATGAGAAATTCCCTAAGCCCCGGACCTGTCGATTTTGGTCAAAAATGAAAATATCAAAAGTGCCCCAATTTCTGCTTTAAACATTTAGGTACTATCCCAAAATGTATCACTAAGGTGACAGAAGTTGATTTCGGAGCATCATTTTTGAACAGGAGCTTCAACCGTTTTGTGGCATATGAGAAATTCCCTAAGCCCCGGACCTGTCGATTTTGGTCAAAAATGAAAATATCAAAAGTGCCCCAATTTCTGCTTTAAACTTTAGGTACTATCCCAAAATGTATCACTAAGGTGACAGAAGTTGATTTTGGAGCATCATTTTTGAACAGGAGCTTCCACCGTTTTGTGGCATATGAGAAATTCCCTAAGCCCCGGACCTGTCGATTTTGGTCAAAAATGAAAATTTCAAAAGTGCCCCAATTTCTGCTTTAAACTTTAGGTACTATCCCAAAATGTATCACTAAGGTGACAGAAGTTTGATTTCGGAGCATCATTTTTGAACAGGAGCTTCAACTGTTTTGTGGCATATGAGAAATTCCCTAAGCCCCGGACCTGTCGATTTTGGTCAAAAATGAAAATTTCAAAAGTGCCCCAATTTCTGCTTTAAACTTTAGGTACTATCCCAAAATGTATCACTAAGGTGACAGAAGTTGATTTCGGAGCATCATTTTTGAACAGGAGCTTCAACCGTTTTGTGGCATATGAGAAATTCCCTAAGCCCCGGACCTGTCGATTTTGGTCAAAAATGAAAATTTCAAAAGTGCCCCAATTTCTGCTTTAAACTTTAGGTACTAGCCCAAAATGTATCACTAAGGTGACAGAAGTTGATTTCGGAGCATCATTTTTGAACAGGAGCTTCAACCGTTTTGTGGCATATGAGAAATTCCCTAAGCCCCGGACCTGTCGATTTTGGTCAAAAATGAAAATTTCAAAAGTGCCCCAATTTCTGCTTTAAACTTTAGGTACTATCCCAAAATGTATCACTAAGGTGACAGAAGTTGATTTCGGAGCATCATTTTTGAACAGGAGCTTCAACCGTTTTGTGGCATATGAGAAATTCCCTAAGCCCCGGACCTGTCGATTTTGATCAAAAATGAAAATATCAAAAGTGCCCCAATTTCTGCTTTAAACTTTAGGTACTATCCCAAAATGTATCACTGAGGTGACAGAAGTTGATTTCGGAGCATCATTTTTGAACAGGAGCTTCAACCGTTTTGTGGCATATGAGAAATTCCCTAAGCCCCGGACCTGTCGATTTTGGTCAAAAATGAAAATTTCAAAAGTGCCCCAATTTCTGCTTTAAACTTTAGGTACTATCCCAAAATGTATCACTAAGGTGACAGAAGTTGATTTCGGAGCATCATTTTTGAACAGGAGCTTCAACCGTTTTGTGGCATATGAGAAATTCCCTAAGCCCCGGACCTGTCGATTTTGGTCAAAAATGAAAATTTCAAAAGTGCCCCAATTTCTGCTTTAAACTTTAGGTACTATTCCAAAATGTATCACTTAGGTGACAGAAGTTGATTTCGGAGCATCATTTTTGAACAGGAGCTTCAACCGTTTTGTGGCATATGAGACATTCCCTAAGCCCCGGACCTGTCGATTTTGGTCAAAAATGAAAATATCAAAAGTGCCCCAATTTCTGCTTTAAACTTTAGGTACTATCCCAAAATGTATCACTAAGGTGACAGAAGTTGATTTCGGAGCATCATTTTTGTACAGGAGCTTCAACCGTTTTGTGGCATTTGAGAAATTCCCTAAGCCCCGGACCTGTCGATTTTGGTCAAAAATGAAAATATCAAAAGCGCCCCAATTTCTGCTTTAAACTTTAGGTACTATCCCAAAATGTATCACTAAGGTGACAGAAGTTGATTTCGGAGCATCATTTTTGAACAGGAGCTTCAACCGTTTTGTGGCGTATGAGAAATTCCCTAAGCCCCGGACCTGTCGATTTTGGTCAAAAATGAAAATATCAAAAGTGCCCCAATTTCTGCTTTAAACTTTAGGTACTATCCCAAAATGTATCACTAAGGTGACAGAAGTTGATTTCGGAGCATCATTTTTGAACAGGAGCTTCAACCATTTTGTGGCATATGAGAAATTCCCTAAGCCCCGGACCTGTCGATTTTGGTCAAAAATGAAAATATCAAAAGTGCCCCAATTTCTGCTTTAAACATTTAGGTACTATCCCAAAATGTATCACTAAGGTGACAGAAGTTGATTTCGGAGCATCATTTTTGAACAGGAGCTTCAACCGTTTTGTGGCATATGAGAAATTCCCTAAGCCCCGGACCTGTCGATTTTGGTCAAAAATGAAAATATCAAAAGTGCCCCAATTTCTGCTTTAAACTTTAGGTACTATCCCAAAATGTATCACTAAGGTGACAGAAGTTGATTTTGGAGCATCATTTTTGAACAGGAGCTTCCACCGTTTTGTGGCATATGAGAAATTCCCTAAGCCCCGGACCTGTCGATTTTGGTCAAAAATGAAAATTTCAAAAGTGCCCCAATTTCTGCTTTAAACTTTAGGTACTATCCCAAAATGTATCACTAAGGTGACAGAAGTTTGATTTCGGAGCATCATTTTTGAACAGGAGCTTCAACTGTTTTGTGGCATATGAGAAATTCCCTAAGCCCCGGACCTGTCGATTTTGGTCAAAAATGAAAATTTCAAAAGTGCCCCAATTTCTGCTTTAAACTTTAGGTACTATCCCAAAATGTATCACTAAGGTGACAGAAGTTGATTTCGGAGCATCATTTTTGAACAGGAGCTTCAACCGTTTTGTGGCATATGAGAAATTCCCTAAGCCCCGGACCTGTCGATTTTGGTCAAAAATGAAAATATCAAAAGTGCCCCAATTTCTGCTTTAAACTTTAGGTACTATCCCAAAATGTATCACTGTGACAGAAGTTGATTTCGGAGCATCATTTTTGAACAGGAGCTTCAACCGTTTTGTGGCATATGAGAAATTCCCTAAGCCCCGGACCTGTCGATTTTGGTCAAAAATGAAAATTTCAAAAGTGCCCCAATTTCTGCTTTAAACTTTAGGTACTATCCCAAAATGTATCACTAAGGTGACAGAAGTTGATTTCGGAGCATCATTTTTGAACAGGAGCTTCAACCGTTTTGTGGCATATGAGAAATTCCCTAAGCCCCGGACCTGTCGATTTTGGTCAAAAATGAAAATTTCAAAAGTGCCCCAATTTCTGCTTTAAACTTTAGGTACTATCCCAAAATGTATCACTAAGGTGACAGAAGTTGATTTCGGAGCATCATTTTTGAACAGGAGCTTCAACCGTTTTGTGGCATATGAGAAATTCCCTAAGCCCCGGACCTGTCGATTTTGATCAAAAATGAAAATATCAAAAGTGCCCCAATTTCTGCTTTAAACTTTAGGTACTATCCCAAAATGTATCACTGAGGTGACAGAAGTTGATTTCGGAGCATCATTTTTGAACAGGAGCTTCAACCGTTTTGTGGCATATGAGAAATTCCCTAAGCCCCGGACCTGTCGATTTTGGTCAAAAATGAAAATTTCAAAAGTGCCCCAATTTCTGCTTTAAACTTTAGGTACTATCCCAAAATGTATCACTAAGGTGACAGAAGTTGATTTCGGAGCATCATTTTTGAACAGGAGCTTCAACCGTTTTGTGGCATATGAGAAATTCCCTAAGCCCCGGACCTGTCGATTTTGGTCAAAAATGAAAATTTCAAAAGTGCCCCAATTTCTGCTTTAAACTTTAGGTACTATCCCAAAATGTATCACTAAGGTGACAGAAGTTGATTTCGGAGCATCATTTTTGAACAGGAGCTTCCACCGTTTTGTGGCATATGAGAAATTCCCTAAGCCCCGGACCTGTCCATTTTGGTCAAAAATGAAAATTTCAAAAGTGCCCCAATTTCTGCTTTAAACTTTAGGTACTATCCCAAAATGTATCACTAAGGTAACAGAAGTTGATTTCGGAGCATCATTTTTGAACAGGAGCTTCAACCATTTTGTGGCATATGAGAAATTCCCTAAGCCCCGGACCTGTCGATTTTGGTCAAAAATGAAAATATCAAAAGCGCCCCAATTTCTGCTTTAAACTTTAGGTACTATCCCAAAATGTATCACTGAGGTGACAGAAGTTGATTTCGGAGCATCATTTTTGAACAGGAGCTTCAACCGTTTTGTGGCATATGAGAAATTCCCTAAGCCCCGGACCTGTCGATTTTGGTCAAAAATGAAAATGTCAAAAGTGCCCCAATTTCTGCTTTAAACTTTAGGTACTATCCCAAAATGTATCACTAAGGTGACAGAAGTTGATTTCGGAGCATCATTTTTGAACAGGAGCTTCAACCGTTTTGTGGCATATGAGAAATTCCCTAAGCCCCGGACCTGTCGATTTTGGTCAAAAATGAAAATTTCAAAAGTGCCCCTATTTCTGCTTTAAACTTTAGGTACTATCCCAAAATGTATCACTAAGGTGACAGAAGTTGATTTCGGAGCATCATTTTTGAACAGGAGCTTCAACCGTTTTGTGGCATTTGAGAAATTCCCTAAGCCCAGGACCTGTCGATTTTGGTCAAAAATGAAAATTTCAAAAGTGCCCCAATTTCTGCTTTAAACTTTAGGTACTATCCCAAAATGTATCACTAAGGTGACAGAAGTTTGATTTCGGAGCATCATTTTTGAACAGGAGCTTCAACTGTTTTGTGGCATATGAGAAATTCCCTAAGCCCCGGACCTGTCGATTTTGGTCAAAAATGAAAATATCAAAAGTGCCCCAATTTCTGCTTTAAACTTTAGGTACTATCCCAAAATGTATCACTGTGACAGAAGTTGATTTCGGAGCATCATTTTTGAACGGGAGCTTCAACCATTTTGTGGCATATGAGAAATTCCCTAAGCCCCGGACATGTCGATTTTGGTCAAAAATGAAAATATCAAAAGTGCCCCAATTTCTGCTTTAAACTTTAGGTACTATCCCAAAATGTATCACTGAGGTGACAGAAGTTGATTTCGGAGCATCATTTTTGAACAGGAGCTTCAACCGTTTTGTGGCATATGAGAAATTCCCTAAGCCCCGGACCTGTCGATTTTGGTCAAAAATGAAAATGTCAAAAGTGCCCCAATTTCTGCTTTAAACTTTAGGTACTATCCCAAAATGTATCACTAAGGTGACAGAAGTTGATTTCGGAGCATCATTTTTGAACAGGAGCTTCAACCGTTTTGTGGCATATGAGAAATTCCCTAAGCCCCGGACCTGTCGATTTTGGTCAAAAATGAAAATTTCAAAAGTGCCCCAATTTCTGCTTTAAACTTTAGGTACTATCCCAAAATGTATCACTAAGGTGACAGAAGTTGATTTCGGAGCATCATTTTTGAACAGGAGCTTCAACCGTTTTGTGGCATATGAGAAATTCCCTAAGCCCCGGACCTGTCGATTTTGGTCAAAAATGAAAATTTCAAAAGTGCCCCAATTTCTGCTTTAAACTTTAGGTACTATCCCAAAATGTATCACTAAGGTGACAGAAGTTGATTTCGGAGCATCATTTTTGAACAGGAGCTTCCACCGTTTTGTGGCATATGAGAAATTCCCTAAGCCCCGGACCTGTCGATTTTGGTCAAAAATGAAAATATCAAAAGTGCCCCAATTTCTGCTTTAAACTTTAGGTACTATCCCAAAATGTATCACTAAGGTGACAGAAGTTGATTTCGGAGCATCATTTTTGAACAGGAGCTTCAACCGTTTTGTGGCATATGAGACATTCCCTAAGCCCCGGACCTGTCGATTTTGGTCAAAAATGAAAATTTCAAAAGTGCCCCAATTTCTGCTTTAAACTTTAGGTACTATCCCAAAATGTATCACTGGGGTGACAAGTTGATTTCGGAGCATCATTTTTGAACAGGAGCTTCAACCGTTTTGTGGCATGAGAAATTCCCTAAGCCCCGGACCTGTCGATTTTGGTCAAAAATGAAAATTTCAAAAGTGCCCCTATTTCTGCTTTAAACTTTAGGTACTATCCCAAAATGTATCACTAAGGTGACAGAAATTGATTCGGAGCATCATTTTTGAACAGGAGCTTTAACCGTTTTGTGGCATATGAGAAATTCCCTAAGCCCCGGACCTGTCGATTTTGGTCAAAAATGAAAATTTCAAAAGTGCCCCAATTTCTGCTTTAAACTTTAGGTACTATCCCAAAATGTATCACTAAGGTGACAGAAATTTATTTCGGAGCATCATTTTTGAACAGGAGATTCAACCGTTTTGTGGCATATGAGAAATTCCCTAAGCCCCGGACCTGTCGATTTTGGTCAAAAATGAAAATTTCAAAAGTGCCCCAATTTCTGCTTTAAACTTTAGGTACTATCCCAAAATGTATCACTGAGGTGACAAGTTGATTTCGGAGCATCATTTTTGAACAGGAACTTCAACCGTTTTGTGGCATATGAGAAATTCCCTAAGCCCCGAACCTGTCGATTTTGGTCAAAAATGAAAATTTCAAAAGTGCCCCAATTTCTGCTTTAAACGTTAGGTACTATCCCAAAATGTATCACTAAGGTGACAGAAATTGATTCGGAGCATCATTTTTGAACAGGAGCTTTAACCGTTTTGTGGCATATGAGAAATTCCCTAAGCCCCGGACCTGTCGATTTTGGTCAAAAATGAAAATTTCAAAAGTGCCCCAATTTCTGCTTTAAACTTTAGGTACTATCCCAAAATGTATCACTAAGGTGACAGAAGTTGATTTCGGAGCATCATTTTTGAACAGGAGCTTCCACCGTTTTGTGGCATATGAGAAATTCCCTAAGCCCCGGACCTGTCGATTTTGGTCAAAAATGAAAATTTCAAAAGTGCCCCAATTTCTGCTTTAAACTTTAGGTACTATCCCAAAATGTATCACTAAGGTGACAGAAGTTGATTTCGGAGCATCATTTTTGAACAGTAGCTTCAACCATTTTGTGGCATATGAGAAATTCCCTAAGCCCCGGACCTGTCGATTTTGGTCAAAAATGAAAATTTCAAAAGTGCCCCAATTTCTGCTTTAAACTTTAGGTACTATTCCAAAATGTATCACTAAGGTGACAGAAGTTGATTTCGGAGCATCATTTTTGAACAGGAGCTTCAACCGTTTTGTGGCATATGAGAAATTCCCTAAGCCCCGGACCTGTCGATTTTGGTCAAAAATGAAAATTTCAAAAGTGCCCCAATTTCTGCTTTAAACTTTAGGTACTATCCCAAAATGTATCACTAAGGTGACAGAAGTTGATTTCGGAGCATCATTTTTGAACAGGAGCTTCAACCATTTTGTGGCATATGAGAAATTCCCTAAGCCCCGGACCTGTCGATTTTGGTCAAAAATGAAAATTTCAAAAGCGCCCCAATTTCTGCTTAAAACTTTAGGTACTATCCCAAAATGTATCACTAAGGTGACAGAAGTTGATTTCGGAGCATCATTTTTGAACAGGAGTTTCAACCGTTTTGTGGCATATGAGAAATTCCCTAAGCCCCGGACCTGTCGATTTTGGTCAAAAATGAAAATATCAAAAGTGCCCCAATTTCTGCTTTAAACTTTAGGTACTATCCCAAAATGTATCACTAAGGTGACAGAAGTTGATTTCGGAGCATCATTTTTGAACAGGAGCTTCAACCATTTTGTGGCATATGAGAAATTCCCTAAGCCCCGGACCTGTCGATTTTGGTCAAAAATGAAAATATCAAAAGTGCCCCAATTTCTGCTTTAAACTTTAGGTACTATCCCAAAATGTATCACTAAGGTGACAGAAGTTGATTTCGGAGCATCATTTTTTAACAGGAGCTTCAACCGTTTTGTGGCATATGAGAAATTCCCTAAGCCCCGGACCTGTCGATTTTGGTCAAAAATGAAAATATCAAAAGTGCCCCAATTTCTGCTTTAAACTTTAGGTACTATCCCAAAATGTTCACTAAGGTGACAGAAGTTGATTTCGGAGCATCATTTTTGAACAGGAGCTTCCACCGTTTTGTGGCATATGAGAAATTCCATAAGCCCCGGACCTGTCGATTTTGGTCAAAAATGAAAATTTCAAAAGTGCCCCAATTTCTGCTTTAAACTTTAGGTACTATTCCAAAATGTATCACTTAGGTGACAGAAGTTGATTTCGGAGCATCATTTTTGAACAGGAGCTTCAACCGTTTTGTGGCATATGAGACATTCCCTAAGCCCCGGACCTGTCGATTTTGGTCAAAAATGAAAATATCAAAAGTGCCCCAATTTCTGCTTTAAACTTTAGGTACTATCCCAAAATGTATCACTAAGGTGACAGAAGTTGATTTCGGAGCATCATTTTTGTACAGGAGCTTCAACCGTTTTGTGGCATATGAGAAATTCCCTAAGCCCCGGACCTGTCGATTTTGGTCAAAAATGAAAATTTCAAAAGTGCCCCAATTTCTGCTTTAAACTTTAGGTACTATCCCAAAATGTATCACTAAGGTGACAGAAGTTGATTTCGGAGCATCATTTTTGAACAGGAGCTTCAACAGTTTTGTGGCATTTGAGAAATTCCCTAAGCCCCGGACCTGTCGATTTTGGTCAAAAATGAAAATATCAAAAGCGCCCCAATTTCTGCTTTAAACTTTAGGTACTATCCCAAAATGTATCACTAAGGTGACAGAAGTTGATTTCGGAGCATCATTTTTGAACAGGAGCTTCAACCGTTTTGTGGCGTATGAGTAATTCCCTAAGCCCCGGACCTGTCGATTTTGGTCAAAAATGAAAATATCAAAAGTGCCCCAATTTCTGCTTTAAACTTTAGGTACTATCCCAAAATGTATCACTAAGGTGACAGAAGTTGATTTCGGAGCATCATTTTTGAACAGGAGCTTCAACCATTTTGTGGCATATGAGAAATTCCCTAAGCCCCGGACCTGTCGATTTTGGTCAAAAATAAAAATATTAAAAGTGCCCCAATTTCTGCTTTAAACTTTAGGTACTATCCCAAAATGTATCACTAAGGTGACAGAAGTTGATTTCGGAGCATCATTTTTTAACAGGAGCTTCAACCGTTTTGTGGCATATGAGAAATTCCCTAAGCCCCGGACCTGTCGATTTTGGTCAAAAATGAAAATATCAAAAGTGCCCCAATTTCTGCTTTAAACTTTAGGTACTATCCCAAAATGTATCACTAAGGTGACAGAAGTTGATTTCGGAGCATCATTTTTGAACAGGAGCTTCCACCGTTTTGTGGCATATGAGAAATTCCCTAAGCCCCGGACCTGTCGATTTTGGTCAAAAATGAAAATTTCAAAAGTGCCCCAATTTCTGCTTTAAACTTTAGGTACTATTCCAAAATGTATCACTTAGGTGACAGAAGTTGATTTCGGAGCATCATTTTTGAACAGGAGCTTCAACCGTTTTGTGGCATATGAGACATTCCCTAAGGCCCGGACCTGTCGATTTTGGTCAAAAATGAAAATATCAAAAGTGCCCCAATTTCTGCTTTAAACTTTAGGTACTATCCCAAAATGTATCACTAAGGTGACAGAAGTTGATTTCGGAGCATCATTTTTGTACAGGAGCTTCAACCGTTTTGTGGCATTTGAGAAATTCCCTAAGCCCAGGACCTGTCGATTTTGGTCAAAAATGAAAATATCAAAAGCGCCCCAATTTCTGCTTTAAACTTTAGGTACTATCCCAAAATGTATCACTAAGGTGACAGAAGTTGATTTCGGAGCATCATTTTTGAACAGGAGCTTCAACCGTTTTGTGGCGTATGAGAAATTCCCTAAGCCCCGGACCTGTCGATTTTGGTCAAAAATGAAAATATCAAAAGTGCCCCAATTTCTGCTTTAAACTTTAGGTACTATCCCAAAATGTATCACTAAGGTGACAGAAGTTGATTTCGGAGCATCATTTTTGAACAGGAGCTTCAACCATTTTGTGGCATATGAGAAATTCCCTAAGCCCCGGACCTGTCGATTTTGGTCAAAAATGAAAATATCAAAAGTGCCCCAATTTCTGCTTTAAACATTTAGGTACTATCCCAAAATGTATCACTAAGGTGACAGAAGTTGATTTCGGAGCATCATTTTTGAACAGGAGCTTCAACCGTTTTGTGGCATATGAGAAATTCCCTAAGCCCCGGACCTGTCGATTTTGGTCAAAAATGAAAATATCAAAAGTGCCCCAATTTCTGCTTTAAACTTTAGGTACTATCCCAAAATGTATCACTAAGGTGACAGAAGTTGATTTTGGAGCATCATTTTTGAACAGGAGCTTCCACCGTTTTGTGGCATATGAGAAATTCCCTAAGCCCCGGACCTGTCGATTTTGGTCAAAAATGAAAATTTCAAAAGTGCCCCAATTTCTGCTTTAAACTTTAGGTACTATCCCAAAATGTATCACTAAGGTGACAGAAGTTTGATTTCGGAGCATCATTTTTGAACAGGAGCTTCAACTGTTTTGTGGCATATGAGAAATTCCCTAAGCCCCGGACCTGTCGATTTTGGTCAAAAATGAAAATTTCAAAAGTGCCCCAATTTCTGCTTTAAACTTTAGGTACTATCCCAAAATGTATCACTAAGGTGACAGAAGTTGATTTCGGAGCATCATTTTTGAACAGGAGCTTCAACCGTTTTGTGGCATATGAGAAATTCCCTAAGCCCCGGACCTGTCGATTTTGGTCAAAAATGAAAATTTCAAAAGTGCCCCAATTTCTGCTTTAAACTTTAGGTACTAGCCCAAAATGTATCACTAAGGTGACAGAAGTTGATTTCGGAGCATCATTTTTGAACAGGAGCTTCAACCGTTTTGTGGCATATGAGAAATTCCCTAAGCCCCGGACCTGTCGATTTTGGTCAAAAATGAAAATTTCAAAAGTGCCCCAATTTCTGCTTTAAACTTTAGGTACTATCCCAAAATGTATCACTAAGGTGACAGAAGTTGATTTCGGAGCATCATTTTTGAACAGGAGCTTCAACCGTTTTGTGGCATATGAGAAATTCCCTAAGCCCCGGACCTGTCGATTTTGATCAAAAATGAAAATATCAAAAGTGCCCCAATTTCTGCTTTAAACTTTAGGTACTATCCCAAAATGTATCACTGAGGTGACAGAAGTTGATTTCGGAGCATCATTTTTGAACAGGAGCTTCAACCGTTTTGTGGCATATGAGAAATTCCCTAAGCCCCGGACCTGTCGATTTTGGTCAAAAATGAAAATTTCAAAAGTGCCCCAATTTCTGCTTTAAACTTTAGGTACTATCCCAAAATGTATCACTAAGGTGACAGAAGTTGATTTCGGAGCATCATTTTTGAACAGGAGCTTCAACCGTTTTGTGGCATATGAGAAATTCCCTAAGCCCCGGACCTGTCGATTTTGGTCAAAAATGAAAATTTCAAAAGTGCCCCAATTTCTGCTTTAAACTTTAGGTACTATTCCAAAATGTATCACTTAGGTGACAGAAGTTGATTTCGGAGCATCATTTTTGAACAGGAGCTTCAACCGTTTTGTGGCATATGAGACATTCCCTAAGCCCCGGACCTGTCGATTTTGGTCAAAAATGAAAATATCAAAAGTGCCCCAATTTCTGCTTTAAACTTTAGGTACTATCCCAAAATGTATCACTAAGGTGACAGAAGTTGATTTCGGAGCATCATTTTTGTACAGGAGCTTCAACCGTTTTGTGGCATTTGAGAAATTCCCTAAGCCCCGGACCTGTCGATTTTGGTCAAAAATGAAAATATCAAAAGCGCCCCAATTTCTGCTTTAAACTTTAGGTACTATCCCAAAATGTATCACTAAGGTGACAGAAGTTGATTTCGGAGCATCATTTTTGAACAGGAGCTTCAACCGTTTTGTGGCGTATGAGAAATTCCCTAAGCCCCGGACCTGTCGATTTTGGTCAAAAATGAAAATATCAAAAGTGCCCCAATTTCTGCTTTAAACTTTAGGTACTATCCCAAAATGTATCACTAAGGTGACAGAAGTTGATTTCGGAGCATCATTTTTGAACAGGAGCTTCAACCATTTTGTGGCATATGAGAAATTCCCTAAGCCCCGGACCTGTCGATTTTGGTCAAAAATGAAAATATCAAAAGTGCCCCAATTTCTGCTTTAAACATTTAGGTACTATCCCAAAATGTATCACTAAGGTGACAGAAGTTGATTTCGGAGCATCATTTTTGAACAGGAGCTTCAACCGTTTTGTGGCATATGAGAAATTCCCTAAGCCCCGGACCTGTCGATTTTGGTCAAAAATGAAAATATCAAAAGTGCCCCAATTTCTGCTTTAAACTTTAGGTACTATCCCAAAATGTATCACTAAGGTGACAGAAGTTGATTTTGGAGCATCATTTTTGAACAGGAGCTTCCACCGTTTTGTGGCATATGAGAAATTCCCTAAGCCCCGGACCTGTCGATTTTGGTCAAAAATGAAAATTTCAAAAGTGCCCCAATTTCTGCTTTAAACTTTAGGTACTATCCCAAAATGTATCACTAAGGTGACAGAAGTTTGATTTCGGAGCATCATTTTTGAACAGGAGCTTCAACTGTTTTGTGGCATATGAGAAATTCCCTAAGCCCCGGACCTGTCGATTTTGGTCAAAAATGAAAATTTCAAAAGTGCCCCAATTTCTGCTTTAAACTTTAGGTACTATCCCAAAATGTATCACTAAGGTGACAGAAGTTGATTTCGGAGCATCATTTTTGAACAGGAGCTTCAACCGTTTTGTGGCATATGAGAAATTCCCTAAGCCCCGGACCTGTCGATTTTGGTCAAAAATGAAAATATCAAAAGTGCCCCAATTTCTGCTTTAAACTTTAGGTACTATCCCAAAATGTATCACTGTGACAGAAGTTGATTTCGGAGCATCATTTTTGAACAGGAGCTTCAACCGTTTTGTGGCATATGAGAAATTCCCTAAGCCCCGGACCTGTCGATTTTGGTCAAAAATGAAAATTTCAAAAGTGCCCCAATTTCTGCTTTAAACTTTAGGTACTATCCCAAAATGTATCACTAAGGTGACAGAAGTTGATTTCGGAGCATCATTTTTGAACAGGAGCTTCAACCGTTTTGTGGCATATGAGAAATTCCCTAAGCCCCGGACCTGTCGATTTTGGTCAAAAATGAAAATTTCAAAAGTGCCCCAATTTCTGCTTTAAACTTTAGGTACTATCCCAAAATGTATCACTAAGGTGACAGAAGTTGATTTCGGAGCATCATTTTTGAACAGGAGCTTCAACCGTTTTGTGGCATATGAGAAATTCCCTAAGCCCCGGACCTGTCGATTTTGATCAAAAATGAAAATATCAAAAGTGCCCCAATTTCTGCTTTAAACTTTAGGTACTATCCCAAAATGTATCACTGAGGTGACAGAAGTTGATTTCGGAGCATCATTTTTGAACAGGAGCTTCAACCGTTTTGTGGCATATGAGAAATTCCCTAAGCCCCGGACCTGTCGATTTTGGTCAAAAATGAAAATTTCAAAAGTGCCCCAATTTCTGCTTTAAACTTTAGGTACTATCCCAAAATGTATCACTAAGGTGACAGAAGTTGATTTCGGAGCATCATTTTTGAACAGGAGCTTCAACCGTTTTGTGGCATATGAGAAATTCCCTAAGCCCCGGACCTGTCGATTTTGGTCAAAAATGAAAATTTCAAAAGTGCCCCAATTTCTGCTTTAAACTTTAGGTACTATCCCAAAATGTATCACTAAGGTGACAGAAGTTGATTTCGGAGCATCATTTTTGAACAGGAGCTTCCACCGTTTTGTGGCATATGAGAAATTCCCTAAGCCCCGGACCTGTCCATTTTGGTCAAAAATGAAAATTTCAAAAGTGCCCCAATTTCTGCTTTAAACTTTAGGTACTATCCCAAAATGTATCACTAAGGTAACAGAAGTTGATTTCGGAGCATCATTTTTGAACAGGAGCTTCAACCATTTTGTGGCATATGAGAAATTCCCTAAGCCCCGGACCTGTCGATTTTGGTCAAAAATGAAAATATCAAAAGTGCCCCAATTTCTGCTTTAAACTTTAGGTACTATCCCAAAATGTATCACTGAGGTGACAGAAGTTGATTTCGGAGCATCATTTTTGAACAGGAGCTTCAACCGTTTTGTGGCATATGAGAAATTCCCTAAGCCCCGGACCTGTCGATTTTGGTCAAAAATGAAAATGTCAAAAGTGCCCCAATTTCTGCTTTAAACTTTAGGTACTATCCCAAAATGTATCACTAAGGTGACAGAAGTTGATTTCGGAGCATCATTTTTGAACAGGAGCTTCAACCGTTTTGTGGCATATGAGAAATTCCCTAAGCCCCGGACCTGTCGATTTTGGTCAAAAATGAAAATTTCAAAAGTGCCCCTATTTCTGCTTTAAACTTTAGGTACTATCCCAAAATGTATCACTAAGGTGACAGAAGTTGATTTCGGAGCATCATTTTTGAACAGGAGCTTCAACCGTTTTGTGGCATTTGAGAAATTCCCTAAGCCCAGGACCTGTCGATTTTGGTCAAAAATGAAAATTTCAAAAGTGCCCCAATTTCTGCTTTAAACTTTAGGTACTATCCCAAAATGTATCACTAAGGTGACAGAAGTTTGATTTCGGAGCATCATTTTTGAACAGGAGCTTCAACTGTTTTGTGGCATATGAGAAATTCCCTAAGCCCCGGACCTGTCGATTTTGGTCAAAAATGAAAATATCAAAAGTGCCCCAATTTCTGCTTTAAACTTTAGGTACTATCCCAAAATGTATCACTGTGACAGAAGTTGATTTCGGAGCATCATTTTTGAACGGGAGCTTCAACCGTTTTGTGGCATATGAGAAATTCCCTAAGCCCCGGACCTGTCGATTTTGGTCAAAAATGAAAATTTCAAAAGTGCCCCTATTTCTGCTTTAAACTTTAGGTACTATCCCAAAATGTATCACTAAGGTGACAGAAGTTGATTTCGGAGCATCATTTTTGAACAGGAGCTTCAACCATTTTGTGGCATATGAGAAATTCCCTAAGCCCCGGACATGTCGATTTTGGTCAAAAATGAAAATATCAAAAGTGCCCCAATTTCTGCTTTAAACTTTAGGTACTATCCCAAAATGTATCACTGAGGTGACAGAAGTTGATTTCGGAGCATCATTTTTGAACAGGAGCTTCAACCGTTTTGTGGCATATGAGAAATTCCCTAAGCCCCGGACCTGTCGATTTTGGTCAAAAATGAAAATGTCAAAAGTGCCCCAATTTCTGCTTTAAACTTTAGGTACTATCCCAAAATGTATCACTAAGGTGACAGAAGTTGATTTCGGAGCATCATTTTTGAACAGGAGCTTCAACCGTTTTGTGGCATATGAGAAATTCCCTAAGCCCCGGACCTGTCGATTTTGGTCAAAAATGAAAATTTCAAAAGTGCCCCAATTTCTGCTTTAAACTTTAGGTACTATCCCAAAATGTATCACTAAGGTGACAGAAGTTGATTTCGGAGCATCATTTTTGAACAGGAGCTTCAACCGTTTTGTGGCATATGAGAAATTCCCTAAGCCCCGGACCTGTCGATTTTGGTCAAAAATGAAAATTTCAAAAGTGCCCCAATTTCTGCTTTAAACTTTAGGTACTATCCCAAAATGTATCACTAAGGTGACAGAAGTTGATTTCGGAGCATCATTTTTGAACAGGAGCTTCCACCGTTTTGTGGCATATGAGAAATTCCCTAAGCCCCGGACCTGTCGATTTTGGTCAAAAATGAAAATATCAAAAGTGCCCCAATTTCTGCTTTAAACTTTAGGTACTATCCCAAAATGTATCACTAAGGTGACAGAAGTTGATTTCGGAGCATCATTTTTGAACAGGAGCTTCAACCGTTTTGTGGCATATGAGACATTCCCTAAGCCCCGGACCTGTCGATTTTGGTCAAAAATGAAAATTTCAAAAGTGCCCCAATTTCTGCTTTAAACTTTAGGTACTATCCCAAAATGTATCACTGGGGTGACAAGTTGATTTCGGAGCATCATTTTTGAACAGGAGCTTCAACCGTTTTGTGGCATGAGAAATTCCCTAAGCCCCGGACCTGTCGATTTTGGTCAAAAATGAAAATTTCAAAAGTGCCCCTATTTCTGCTTTAAACTTTAGGTACTATCCCAAAATGTATCACTAAGGTGACAGAAATTGATTCGGAGCATCATTTTTGAACAGGAGCTTTAACCGTTTTGTGGCATATGAGAAATTCCCTAAGCCCCGGACCTGTCGATTTTGGTCAAAAATGAAAATTTCAAAAGTGCCCCAATTTCTGCTTTAAACTTTAGGTACTATCCCAAAATGTATCACTAAGGTGACAGAAATTTATTTCGGAGCATCATTTTTGAACAGGAGATTCAACCGTTTTGTGGCATATGAGAAATTCCCTAAGCCCCGGACCTGTCGATTTTGGTCAAAAATGAAAATTTCAAAAGTGCCCCAATTTCTGCTTTAAACTTTAGGTACTATCCCAAAATGTATCACTGAGGTGACAAGTTGATTTCGGAGCATCATTTTTGAACAGGAACTTCAACCGTTTTGTGGCATATGAGAAATTCCCTAAGCCCCGAACCTGTCGATTTTGGTCAAAAATGAAAATTTCAAAAGTGCCCCAATTTCTGCTTTAAACGTTAGGTACTATCCCAAAATGTATCACTAAGGTGACAGAAATTGATTCGGAGCATCATTTTTGAACAGGAGCTTTAACCGTTTTGTGGCATATGAGAAATTCCCTAAGCCCCGGACCTGTCGATTTTGGTCAAAAATGAAAATTTCAAAAGTGCCCCAATTTCTGCTTTAAACTTTAGGTACTATCCCAAAATGTATCACTAAGGTGACAGAAGTTGATTTCGGAGCATCATTTTTGAACAGGAGCTTCCACCGTTTTGTGGCATATGAGAAATTCCCTAAGCCCCGGACCTGTCGATTTTGGTCAAAAATGAAAATTTCAAAAGTGCCCCAATTTCTGCTTTAAACTTTAGGTACTATCCCAAAATGTATCACTAAGGTGACAGAAGTTGATTTCGGAGCATCATTTTTGAACAGTAGCTTCAACCATTTTGTGGCATATGAGAAATTCCCTAAGCCCCGGACCTGTCGATTTTGGTCAAAAATGAAAATATCAAAAGTGCCCCAATTTCTGCTTTAAACTTTAGGTACTATCCCAAAATGTATCACTGAGGTGACAGAAGTTGATTTCGGAGCATCATTTTTGAACAGGAGCTTCAACCGTTTTGTGGCATATGAGAAATTCCCTAAGCCCCGGACCTGTCGATTTTGGTCAAAAATGAAAATGTCAAAAGTGCCCCAATTTCTGCTTTAAACTTTAGGTACTATCCCAAAATGTATCACTAAGGTGACAGAAGTTGATTTCGGAGCATCATTTTTGAACAGGAGCTTCAACCGTTTTGTGGCATATGAGAAATTCCCTAAGCCCCGGACCTGTCGATTTTGGTCAAAAATGAAAATTTCAAAAGTGCCCCAATTTCTGCTTTAAACTTTAGGTACTATCCCAAAATGTATCACTAAGGTGACAGAAGTTGATTTCGGAGCATCATTTTTGAACAGGAGCTTCAACCGTTTTGTGGCATATGAGAAATTCCCTTAAGCCCCGGACCTGTCGATTTTGGTCAAAAATGAAAATTTCAAAAGTGCCCCAATTTCTGCTTTAACCTTTAGGTACTATCCCAAAATGTATCACTAAGGTGACAGAAGTTGATTTCGGAGCATCATTTTTGAACAGGAGCTTCAACCGTTTTGTGGCATATGAGAAATTCCCTAAGCCCCGGACCTGTCGATTTTGGTCAAAAATGAAAATATCAAAAGTGCCCCAATTTCTGCTTTAAACTTTAGGTACTATCCCAAAATGTATCACTGTGACAGAAGTTGATTTCGGAGCATCATTTTTGAACAGGAGCTTCAAACGTTTTGTGGCATATGAGAAATTCCCTAAGCCCCGGACCTGTCGATTTTGGTCAAAAATGAAAATTTCAAAAGTGCCCCTATTTCTGCTTTAAACTTTAGGTACTATCCCAAAATGTATCACTGAGGTGACAGAAGTTGATTTCGGAGCATCATTTTTGAACAGGAGCTTCAACCATTTTGTGGCATATGAGAAATTCCCTAAGCCCCGGACATGTCGATTTTGGTCAAAAATGAAAATATCAAAAGTGCCCCAATTTCTGCTTTAAACTTTAGGTACTATCCCAAAATGTATCACTGAGGTGACAGAAGTTGATTTCGGAGCATCATTTTTGAACAGGAGCTTCAACCGTTTTGTGGCATATGAGAAATTCCCTAAGCCCCGGACCTGTCGATTTTAGTCAAAAATGAAAATGTCAAAAGTGCCCCAATTTCTGCTTTAAACTTTAGGTACTATCCCAAAATGTATCACTAAGGTGACAGAAGTTGATTTTGGAGCATCATTTTTGAACAGGAGCTTCAACCGTTTTGTGGCATATGAGAAATTCCCTAAGCCCCGGACCTGTCGATTTTGGTCAAAAATGAAAATTTCAAAAGTGCCCCAATTTCTGCTTTAAACTTTAGGTACTATCCCAAAATGTATCACTAAGGTGACAGAAGTTGATTTCGGAGCATCATTTTTGAACAGGAGCTTCAACCATTTTGTGGCATATGAGAAATTCCCTAAGCCCCGGACATGTCGATTTTGGTCAAAAATGAAAATATCAAAAGTGCCCCAATTTCTGCTTTAAACTTTAGGTACTATCCCAAAATGTATCACTGAGGTGACAGAAGTTGTTTTCGGAGCATCATTTTTGAACAGGAGCTTCAACCGTTTTGTGGCATATGAGAAATTCCCTAAGCCCCGGACCTGTCGATTTTGGTCAAAAATGAAAATATCAAAAGTGCCCCAATTTCTGCTTTAAACTTTAGGTACTATCCCAAAATGTATCACTAAGGTGACAGAAGTTGATTTCGGAGCATCATTTTTGAACAGGAGCTTCAACCATTTTGTGGCATATGAGAAATTCCCTAAGCCCCGGACCTGTCGATTTTGGTCAAAAATTAAAATTTCAAAAGCGCCCCAATTTCTGCTTTAAACTTTAGGTACTATCCCAAAATGTATCACTAAGGTGACAGAAGTTGATTTCGGAGCATCATTTTTGAACAGGAGCTTCCACCGTTTTGTGGCATATGAGAAATTCCCTAAGCCCCGGACCTGTCGATTTTGGTCAAAAATGAAAATTTCAAAAGTGCCCCAATTTCTGCTTTAAACTTTAGGTACTATCCCAAAATGTATCACTAAGGTGACAGAAGTTGATTTCGGAGCATCATTTTTGAACAGGAGCTTCAACCGTTTTGTGGCATATGAGAAATTCCCTAAGGCCCGGACCTGTCGATTTTGGTCAAAAATGAAAATTTCAAAAGTGCACCAATTTCTGCTTTAAACTTTAGGTACTATCCCAAAATGTATCACTAAAGTGACAGAAGTTGATTTCGGAGCATCATTTTTGAACAGGAGCTTCAACCATTTTGTGGCATATGAGAAATTCCCTAAGCCCCGGACATGTCGATTTTGGTCAAAAATGAAAATATCAAAAGTGCCCCAATTTCTGCTTTAAACTTTAGGTACTATCCCAAAATGTATCACTAAGGTGACAGAAGTTGATTTCGGAGCATCATTTTTGAACAGGAGCTTCAACCATTTTGTGGCATATGAGAAATTCCCTAAGCCCCGGACCTGTCGATTTTGGTCAAAAATTTAAATTTCAAAAGCGCCCCAATTTCTGCTTTAAACTTTAGGTACTATCCCAAAATGTATCACTAAGGTGACAGAAGTTGATTTCGGAGCATCATTTTTGAACAGGAGCTTCCACCGTTTTGTGGCATATGAGAAATTCCCTAAGCCCCGGACCTGTCGATTTTGGTCAAAAATGAAAATTTCAAAAGTGCCCCAATTTCTGCTTTAAACTTTAGGTACTATCCCAAAATGTATCACTAAGGTGACAGAAGTTGATTTCGGAGCATCATTTTTGAACAGGAGCTTCAACCGTTTTGTGGCATATGAGAAATTCCCTAAGCCCCGGACCTGTCGATTTTGGTCAAAAATGAAAATTTCAAAAGTGCACCAATTTCTGCTTTAAACTTTAGGTACTATCCCAAAATGTATCACTAAAGTGACAGAAGTTGATTTCGGAGCATCATTTTTGAACAGGAGCTTCAACCGTTTTGTGGCATATGAGAAATTCCCTAAGCCCCGGACCTGTCGATTTTGGTCAAAAATGAAAATATCAAAAGTGCCCCAATTTCTGCTTTAAACTTTAGGTACTATCCCAAAATGTATCACTAAGGTGACAGAAGTTGATTTCGGAGCATCATTTTTGAACAGGAGCTTCAACCATTTTGTGGCATATGAGAAATTCCCTAAGGCCCGGACCTGTCGATTTTGGTCAAAAATTAAAATTTCAAAAGCGCCCCAATTTCTGCTTTAAACTTTAGGTACTATCCCAAAATGTATCACTAAGGTGACAGAAGTTGATTTCGGAGCATCATTTTTGAACAGGAGCTTCCACCGTTTTGTGGCATATGAGAAATTCCCTAAGCCCCGGACCTGTCGATTTTGGTCAAAAATGAAAATTTCAAAAGTGCCCCAATTTCTGCTTTAAACTTTAGGTACTATCCCAAAATGTATCACTAAGGTGACAGAAGTTGATTTCGGAGCATCATTTTTGAACAGGAGCTTCAACCGTTTTGTGGCATATGAGAAATTCCCTAAGGCCCGGACCTGTCGATTTTGGTCAAAAATGAAAATTTCAAAAGTGCACCAATTTCTGCTTTAAACTTTAGGTACTATCCCAAAATGTATCACTAAAGTGACAGAAGTTGATTTCGGAGCATCATTTTTGAACAGGAGCTTCAACCATTTTGTGGCATATGAGAAATTCCCTAAGCCCCGGACATGTCGATTTTGGTCAAAAATGAAAATATCAAAAGTGCCCCAATTTCTGCTTTAAACTTTAGATACTATCCCAAAATGTATAACTGAGGTGACAGAAGTTGATTTCGGAGCATCATTTTTGAACAGGAGCTTCAACCGTTTTGTGGCATATGAGACATTCCCTAAGCCCCGGACCTGTCGATTTTGGTCAAAAATTAAAATTTCAAAAGCGCCCCAATTTCTGCTTTAAACTTTAGGTACTATCCCAAAATGTATCACTAAGGTGACAGAAGTTGATTTCGGAGCATCATTTTTGAACAGGAGCTTCCACCGTTTTGTGGCATATGAGAAATTCCCTAAGCCCCGGACCTGTCGATTTTGGTCAAAAATGAAAATTTCAAAAGTGCACCAATTTCTGCTTTAAACTTTAGGTACTATCCCAAAATGTATCACTAAGGTGACAGAAGTTGATTTCGGAGCATCATTTTTGAACAGGAGCTTCAACCGTTTTGTGGCATATGAGAAATTCCCTAAGCCCCGGACCTGTCGATTTTGGTCAAAAATGAAAATTTCAAAAGTGCCCCAATTTCTGCTTTAAACTTTAGGTACTATCCCAAAATGTATCACTAAGGTGACAGAAGTTGATTTCGGAGCATCATTTTTGAACAGGAGCTTCAACCGTTTTGTGGCATATGAGAAATTCCCTAAGCCCCGGACCTGTCGATTTTGGTCAAAAATGAAAATTTCAAAAGTGCACCAATTTCTGCTTTAAACTTTAGGTACTATCCCAAAATGTATCACTAAAGTGACAGAAGTTGATTTCGGAGCATCATTTTTGAACAGGAGCTTCAACCGTTTTGTGGCATATGAGAAATTCCCTAAGCCCCGGACCTGTCGATTTTGGTCAAAAATGAAAATATCAAAAGTGCCCCAATTTCTGCTTTAAACTTTAGGTACTATCCCAAAATGTATCACTGTGACAGAAGTTGATTTCGGAGCATCCTTTTTGAACAGGAGCTTCAACCGTTTTGTGGCATATGAGAAATTCCCTAAGCCCCGGACCTGTCGATTTTGGTCAAAAATGAAAATTTCAAAAGTGCACCAATTTCTGCTTTAAACTTTAGGTACTATCCCAAAATGTATCACTAAGGTGACAGAAGTTGATTTCGGAGCATCATTTTTGAACAGGAGCTTCAACCGTTTTGTGGCATATGAAAAATTCCCTAAGCCCCGGACCTGTCGATTTTGGTCAAAAATGAAAATTTCAAAAGTGCCCCAATTTCTGCTTTAAACTTTAGGTACTATCCCAAAATGTATCACTAAGGTGACAGAAGTTGATTTCGGAGCATCATTTTTGAACAGGAGCTTCAACCATTTTGTGGCATATGAGAAATTCCCTAAGCCCCGGACCTGTCGATTTTGGTCAAAAATGAAAATTTCAAAAGTGCACCAATTTCTGCTTTAAACTTTAGGTACTATCCCAAAATGTATCACTAAAGTGACAGAAGTTGATTTCGGAGCATCATTTTTGAACAGGAGCTTCAACCGTTTTGTGGCATATGAGAAATTCCCTAAGCCCCGGACCTGTCGATTTTGGTCAAAAATGAAAATATCAAAAGTGCCCCAATTTCTGCTTTAAACTTTAGGTACTATCCCAAAATGTATCACTGTGACAGAAGTTGATTTCGGAGCATCATTTTTGAACAGGAGCTTCAACCATTTTGTGGCATATGAGAAATTCCCTAAGCCCCGGACAAGTCGATTTTGGTCAAAAATGAAAATATCAAAAGTGCCCCAATTTCTGCTTTAAACTTTAGGTACTATCCCAAAATGTATCACTAAGGTGACAGAAGTTGATTTCGGAGCATCATTTTTGAACAGGAGCTTCAACCATTTTGTGGCATATGAGAAATTCCCTAAGCCCCGGACCTGTCGATTTTGGTCAAAAATTAAAATTTCAAAAGCGCCCCAATTTCTGCTTTAAACTTTAGGTACTATCCCAAAATGTATCACTAAGGTGACAGAAGTTGATTTCGGAGCATCATTTTTGAACAGGAGCTTCCACCGTTTTGTGGCATATGAGAAATTCCCTAAGCCCCGGACCTGTCGATTTTGGTCAAAAATGAAAATTTCAAAAGTGCCCCAATTTCTGCTTTAAACTTTAGGTACTATCCCAAAATGTATCACTAAGGTGACAGAAGTTGATTTCGGAGCATCATTTTTGAACAGGAGCTTCAACCGTTTTGTGGCATATGAGAAATTCCCTAAGGCCCGGACCTGTCGATTTTGGTCAAAAATGAAAATTTCAAAAGTGCACCAATTTCTGCTTTAAACTTTAGGTACTATCCCAAAATGTATCACTAAAGTGACAGAAGTTGATTTCGGAGCATCATTTTTGAACAGGAGCTTCAACCATTTTGTGGCATATGAGAAATTCCCTAAGCCCCGGACATGTCGATTTTGGTCAAAAATGAAAATATCAAAAGTGCCCCAATTTCTGCTTTAAACTTTAGATACTATCCCAAAATGTATCACTGAGGTGACAGAAGTTGATTTCGGAGCATCATTTTTGAACAAGAGCTTCAACCGTTTTGTGGCATATGAGACATTCCCTAAGCCCCGGACCTGTCGATTTTGGTCAAAAATTAAAATTTCAAAAGCGCCCCAATTTCTGCTTTAAACTTTAGGTACTATCCCAAAATGTATCACTAAGGTGACAGAAGTTGATTTCGGAGCATCATTTTTGAACAGGAGCTTCCACCGTTTTGTGGCATATGAGAAATTCCCTAAGCCCCGGACCTGTCGATTTTGGTCAAAAATGAAAATTTCAAAAGTGCCCCAATTTCTGCTTTAAACTTTAGGTACTATCCCAAAATGTATCACTAAGGTGACAGAAGTTGATTTCGGAGCATCCTTTTTGAACAGGAGCTTCAACCATTTTGTGGCATATGAGAAATTCCCTAAGCCCCGGACCTGTCGATTTTGGTCAAAAATGAAAATTTCAAAAGTGCACCAATTTCTGCTTTAAACTTTAGGTACTATCCCAAAATGTATCACTAAGGTGACAGAAGTTGATTTCGGAGCATCATTTTTGAACAGGAGCTTCAACCGTTTTGTGGCATATGAGAAATTCCCTAAGCCCCGGACCTGTCGATTTTGGTCAAAAATGAAAATTTCAAAAGTGCCCCAATTTCTGCTTTAAACTTTAGGTACTATCCCAAAATGTATCACTAAGGTGACAGAAGTTGATTTCGGAGCATCATTTTTGAACAGGAGCTTCAACCGTTTTGTGGCATATGAGAAATTCCCTAAGCCCCGGACCTGTCGATTTTGGTCAAAAATGAAAATTTCAAAAGTGCACCAATTTCTGCTTTAAACTTTAGGTACTATCCCAAAATGTATCACTAAGGTTACAGAAATTGATTCGGAGCATCATTTTTGAACAGGAGCTTCAACCATTTTGTGGCATATGAGAAATTCCCTAAGCCCCGGACATGTCGATTTTGGTCAAAAATGAAAATATCAAAAGTGCCCCAATTTCTGCTTTAAACTTTAGATACTATCCCAAAATGTATAACTGAGGTGACAGAAGTTGATTTCGGAGCATCATTTTTGAACAAGAGCTTCAACCGTTTTGTGGCATATGAGACATTCCCTAAGCCCCGGACCTGTCGATTTTGGTCAAAAATTAAAATTTCAAAAGCGCCCCAATTTCTGCTTTAAACTTTAGGTACTATCCCAAAATGTATCACTAAGGTGACAGAAGTTGATTTCGGAGCATCATTTTTGAACAGGAGCTTCCACCGTTTTGTGGCATATGAGAAATTCCCTAAGCCCCGGACCTGTCGATTTTGGTCAAAAATGAAAATTTCAAAAGTGCCCCAATTTCTGCTTTAAACTTTAGGTACTATCCCAAAATGTATCACTAAGGTGACAGAAGTTGATTTCGGAGCATCCTTTTTGAACAGGAGCTTCAACCATTTTGTGGCATATGAGAAATTCCCTAAGCCCCGGACCTGTCGATTTTGGTCAAAAATGAAAATTTCAAAAGTGCACCAATTTCTGCTTTAAACTTTAGGTACTATCCCAAAATGTATCACTAAGGTGACAGAAGTTGATTTCGGAGCATCATTTTTGAACAGGAGCTTCAACCGTTTTGTGGCATATGAGAAATTCCCTAAGCCCCGGACCTGTCGATTTTGGTCAAAAATGAAAATTTCAAAAGTGCCCCAATTTCTGCTTTAAACTTTAGGTACTATCCCAAAATGTATCACTAAGGTGACAGAAGTTGATTTCGGAGCATCATTTTTGAACAGGAGCTTCAACCGTTTTGTGGCATATGAGAAATTCCCTAAGCCCCGGACCTGTCGATTTTGGTCAAAAATGAAAATTTCAAAAGTGCACCAATTTCTGCTTTAAACTTTAGGTACTATCCCAAAATGTATCACTAAGGTTACAGAAATTGATTCGGAGCATCATTTTTGAACAGGAGCTTCAACCATTTTGTGGCATATGAGAAATTCCCTAAGCCCCGGACATGTCGATTTTGGTCAAAAATGAAAATATCAAAAGTGCCCCAATTTCTGCTTTAAACTTTAGATACTATCCCAAAATGTATAACTGAGGTGACAGAAGTTGATTTCGGAGCATCATTTTTGAACAGGAGCTTCAACCGTTTTGTGGCATATGAGACATTCCCTAAGCCCCGGACCTGTCGATTTTGGTCAAAAATTAAAATTTCAAAAGCGCCCCAATTTCTGCTTTAAACTTTAGGTACTATCCCAAAATGTATCACTAAGGTGACAGAAGTTGATTTCGGAGCATCATTTTTGAACAGGAGCTTCCACCGTTTTGTGGCATATGAGAAATTCCCTAAGCCCCGGACCTGTCGATTTTGGTCAAAAATGAAAATTTCAAAAGTGCCCCAATTTCTGCTTTAAACTTTAGGTACTATCCCAAAATGTATCACTAAGGTGACAGAAGTTGATTTCGGAGCATCCTTTTTGAACAGGAGCTTCAACCGTTTTGTGGCATATGAGAAATTCCCTAAGCCCCGGACCTGTCGATTTTGGTCAAAAATGAAAATTTCAAAAGTGCACCAATTTCTGCTTTAAACTTTAGGTACTATCCCAAAATGTATCACTAAAGTGACAGAAGTTGATTTCGGAGCATCATTTTTGAACAGGAGCTTCAACCGTTTTGTGGCATATGAGAAATTCCCTAAGCCCCGGACCTGTCGATTTTGGTCAAAAATGAAAATATCAAAAGTGCCCCAATTTCTGCTTTAAACTTTAGGTACTATCCCAAAATGTATCACTGTGACAGAAGTTGATTTCGGAGCATCCTTTTTGAACAGGAGCTTCAACCGTTTTGTGGCATATGAGAAATTCCCTAAGCCCCGGACCTGTCGATTTTGGTCAAAAATGAAAATTTCAAAAGTGCACCAATTTCTGCTTTAAACTTTAGGTACTATCCCAAAATGTATCACTAAGGTGACAGAAGTTGATTTCGGAGCATCATTTTTGAACAGGAGCTTCAACCGTTTTGTGGCATATGAAAAATTCCCTAAGCCCCGGACCTGTCGATTTTGGTCAAAAATGAAAATTTCAAAAGTGCCCCAATTTCTGCTTTAAACTTTAGGTACTATCCCAAAATGTATCACTAAGGTGACAGAAGTTGATTTCGGAGCATCATTTTTGAACAGGAGCTTCAACCATTTTGTGGCATATGAGAAATTCCCTAAGCCCCGGACCTGTCGATTTTGGTCAAAAATGAAAATTTCAAAAGTGCACCAATTTCTGCTTTAAACTTTAGGTACTATCCCAAAATGTATCACTAAAGTGACAGAAGTTGATTTCGGAGCATCATTTTTGAACAGGAGCTTCAACCGTTTTGTGGCATATGAGAAATTCCCTAAGCCCCGGACCTGTCGATTTTGGTCAAAAATGAAAATATCAAAAGTGCCCCAATTTCTGCTTTAAACTTTAGGTACTATCCCAAAATGTATCACTGTGACAGAAGTTGATTTCGGAGCATCATTTTTGAACAGGAGCTTCAACCATTTTGTGGCATATGAGAAATTCCCTAAGCCCCGGACAAGTCGATTTTGGTCAAAAATGAAAATATCAAAAGTGCCCCAATTTCTGCTTTAAACTTTAGGTACTATCCCAAAATGTATCACTAAGGTGACAGAAGTTGATTTCGGAGCATCATTTTTGAACAGGAGCTTCAACCATTTTGTGGCATATGAGAAATTCCCTAAGCCCCGGACCTGTCGATTTTGGTCAAAAATTAAAATTTCAAAAGCGCCCCAATTTCTGCTTTAAACTTTAGGTACTATCCCAAAATGTATCACTAAGGAGACAGAAGTTGATTTCGGAGCATCATTTTTGAACAGGAGCTTCCACCGTTTTGTGGCATATGAGAAATTCCCTAAGCCCCGGACCTGTCGATTTTGGTCAAAAATGAAAATTTCAAAAGTGCCCCAATTTCTGCTTTAAACTTTAGGTACTATCCCAAAATGTATCACTAAGGTGACAGAAGTTGATTTCGGAGCATCATTTTTGAACAGGAGCTTCAACCGTTTTGTGGCATATGAGAAATTCCCTAAGGCCCGGACCTGTCGATTTTGGTCAAAAATGAAAATTTCAAAAGTGCACCAATTTCTGCTTTAAACTTTAGGTACTATCCCAAAATGTATCACTAAAGTGACAGAAGTTGATTTCGGAGCATCATTTTTGAACAGGAGCTTCAACCATTTTGTGGCATATGAGAAATTCCCTAAGCCCCGGACATGTCGATTTTGGTCAAAAATGAAAATATCAAAAGTGCCCCAATTTCTGCTTTAAACTTTAGATACTATCCCAAAATGTATCACTGAGGTGACAGAAGTTGATTTCGGAGCATCATTTTTGAACAAGAGCTTCAACCGTTTTGTGGCATATGAGACATTCCCTAAGCCCCGGACCTGTCGATTTTGGTCAAAAATTAAAATTTCAAAAGCGCCCCAATTTCTGCTTTAAACTTTAGGTACTATCCCAAAATGTATCACTAAGGTGACAGAAGTTGATTTCGGAGCATCATTTTTGAACAGGAGCTTCAACCGTTTTGTGGCATATGAGAAATTCCCTAAGCCCCGGACCTGTCGATTTTGGTCAAAAATGAAAATTTCAAAAGTGCCCCAATTTCTGCTTTAAACTTTAGGTACTATCCCAAAATGTATCACTAAGGTGACAGAAGTTGATTTCGGAGCATCCTTTTTGAACAGGAGCTTCAACCATTTTGTGGCATATGAGAAATTCCCTAAGCCCCGGACCTGTCGATTTTGGTCAAAAATGAAAATTTCAAAAGTGCACCAATTTCTGCTTTAAACTTTAGGTACTATCCCAAAATGTATCACTAAGGTGACAGAAGTTGATTTCGGAGCATCATTTTTGAACAGGAGCTTCAACCGTTTTGTGGCATATGAGAAATTCCCTAAGCCCCGGACCTGTCGATTTTGGTCAAAAATGAAAATTTCAAAAGTGCCCCAATTTCTGCTTTAAACTTTAGGTACTATCCCAAAATGTATCACTAAGGTGACAGAAGTTGATTTCGGAGCATCATTTTTGAACAGGAGCTTCAACCGTTTTGTGGCATATGAGAAATTCCCTAAGCCCCGGACCTGTCGATTTTGGTCAAAAATGAAAATTTCAAAAGTGCACCAATTTCTGCTTTAAACTTTAGGTACTATCCCAAAATGTATCACTAAGGTGACAGAAATTGATTCGGAGCATCATTTTTGAACAGGAGCTTCAACCGTTTTGTGGCATATGAGAAATTCCCTAAGCCCCGGACCTGTCAATTTTGGTCAAAAATGAAAATTTCATAAGTGCCCCAATTTCTGCTTTAAACTTTAGGTACTATCCCAAAATGTATCACTAAGGTGACAGAAGTTGATTTCGGAGCATCATTTTTGAACAGGAGCTTCAACCGTTTTGTGGCATATGAGAAATTCCCTAAGCCCCGGACCTGTCGATTTTGGTCAAAATGAAAATTTCAAAAGTGCCCCAATTTCTGCTTTAAACTTTAGGTACTATCCCAAAATGTATCACTAAGGTGACAGAAGTTGATTTTGGAGCATCATTTTTGAACAGGAGCTTCAACCGTTTTGTGGCATATGAGAAATTCCCTAAGCCCCGGACCTGTCGATTTTGGTCAAAAATGAAAATTTCAAAAGTGCCCCAATTTCTGCTTTAAACTTTAGGTACTATCCCAAAATGTATCACTGTGACAGAAGTTGATTTCGGAGCATCATTTTTGAACAGGAGCTTCAACCGTTTTGTGGCATATGAGAAATTCCCTAAGCCCCGGACCTGTCGATTTTGGTCAAAAATGAAAATTTCAAAAGTGCCCCTATTTCTGCTTTAAACTTTAGGTACTATCCCAAAATGTATCACTAAGGTGACAGAAGTTGATTTCGGAGCATCATTTTTGAACAGGAGCTTCAACCATTTTGTGGCATATGAGAAATTCCCTAAGCCCCGGACATGTCGATTTTGGTCAAAAATGAAAATATCAAAAGTGCCCCAATTTCTGCTTTAAACTTTAGGTACTATCCCAAAATGTATCACTGAGGTGACAGAAGTTGTTTTCGGAGCATCATTTTTGAACAGGAGCTTCAACCGTTTTGTGGCATATGAGAAATTCCCTAAGCCCCGGACCTGTCGATTTTGGTCAAAAATGAAAATATCAAAAGTGCCCCAATTTCTGCTTTAAACTTTAGGTACTATCCCAAAATGTATCACTAAGGTGACAGAAGTTGATTTCGGAGCATCATTTTTGAACAGGAGCTTCAACCATTTTGTGGCATATGAGAAATTCCCTAAGGCCCGGACCTGTCGATTTTGGTCAAAAATTAAAATTTCAAAAGCGCCCCAATTTCTGCTTTAAACTTTAGGTACTATCCCAAAATGTATCACTAAGGTGACAGAAGTTGATTTCGGAGCATCATTTTTGAACAGGAGCTTCCACCGTTTTGTGGCATATGAGAAATTCCCTAAGCCCCGGACCTGTCGATTTTGGTCAAAAATGAAAATTTCAAAAGTGCCCCAATTTCTGCTTTAAACTTTAGGTACTATCCCAAAATGTATCACTAAGGTGACAGAAGTTGATTTCGGAGCATCATTTTTGAACAGGAGCTTCAACCGTTTTGTGGCATATGAGAAATTCCCTAAGGCCCGGACCTGTCGATTTTGGTCAAAAATGAAAATTTCAAAAGTGCACCAATTTCTGCTTTAAACTTTAGGTACTATCCCAAAATGTATCACTAAAGTGACAGAAGTTGATTTCGGAGCATCATTTTTGAACAGGAGCTTCAACCATTTTGTGGCATATGAGAAATTCCCTAAGCCCCGGACATGTCGATTTTGGTCAAAAATGAAAATATCAAAAGTGCCCCAATTTCTGCTTTAAACTTTAGGTACTATCCCAAAATGTATCACTAAGGTGACAGAAGTTGATTTCGGAGCATCATTTTTGAACAGGAGCTTCAACCATTTTGTGGCATATGAGAAATTCCCTAAGCCCCGGACCTGTCGATTTTGGTCAAAAATTAAAATTTCAAAAGCGCCCCAATTTCTGCTTTAAACTTTAGGTACTATCCCAAAATGTATCACTAAGGTGACAGAAGTTGATTTCGGAGCATCATTTTTGAACAGGAGCTTCCACCGTTTTGTGGCATATGAGAAATTCCCTAAGCCCCGGACCTGTCGATTTTGGTCAAAAATGAAAATTTCAAAAGTGCCCCTATTTCTGCTTTAAACTTTAGGTACTATCCCAAAATGTATCACTAAAGTGACAGAAGTTGATTTCGGAGCATCATTTTTGAACAGGAGCTTCAACCATTTTGTGGCATATGAGAAATTCCCTAAGCCCCGGACATGTCGATTTTGGTCAAAAATGAAAATATCAAAAGTGCCCCAATTTCTGCTTTAAACTTTAGGTACTATCCCAAAATGTATCACTGAGGTGACAGAAGTTGATTTCGGAGCATCATTTTTGAACAGGAGCTTCAACCGTTTTGTGGCATATGAGAAATTCCCTAAGCCCCGGACCTGTCGATTTTGGTCAAAAATTAAAATTTCAAAAGCGCCCCAATTTCTGCTTTAAACTTTAGGTACTATCCCAAAATGTATCACTAAGGTGACAGAAGTTGATTTCGGAGCATCATTTTTGAACAGGAGCTTCCACCGTTTTGTGGCATATGAGAAATTCCCTAAGCCCCGGACCTGTCGATTTTGGTCAAAAATGAAAATTTCAAAAGTGCCCCAATTTCTGCTTTAAACTTTAGGTACTATCCCAAAATGTATCACTGAGGTGACAGAAGTTGATTTCGGAGCATCATTTTTGAACAGGAGCTTCAACCGTTTTGTGGCATATGAGACATTCCCTAAGCCCCGGACCTGTCGATTTTGGTCAAAAATTAAAATTTCAAAAGCGCCCCAATTTCTGCTTTAAACTTTAGGTACTATCCCAAAATGTATCACTAAGGTGACAGAAGTTGATTTCGGAGCATCATTTTTGAACAGGAGCTTCCACCGTTTTGTGGCATATGAGAAATTCCCTAAGCCCCGGACCTGTCGATTTTGGTCAAAAATGAAAATTTCAAAAGTGCCCCAATTTCTGCTTTAAACTTTAGGTACTATCCCAAAATGTATCACTAAGGTGACAGAAGTTGATTTCGGAGCATCCTTTTTGAACAGGAGCTTCAACCGTTTTGTGGCATATGAGAAATTCCCTAAGCCCCGGACCTGTCGATTTTGGTCAAAAATGAAAATTTCAAAAGTGCACCAATTTCTGCTTTAAACTTTAGGTACTATCCCAAAATGTATCACTAAGGTGACAGAAGTTGATTTCGGAGCATCATTTTTGAACAGGAGCTTCAACCGTTTTGTGGCATATGAGAAATTCCCTAAGCCCCGGACCTGTCGATTTTGGTCAAAAATGAAAATTTCAAAAGTGCCCCAATTTCTGCTTTAAACTTTAGGTACTATCCCAAAATGTATCACTAAGGTGACAGAAGTTGATTTCGGAGCATCATTTTTGAACAGGAGCTTCAACCGTTTTGTGGCATATGAGAAATTCCCTAAGCCCCGGACCTGTCGATTTTGGTCAAAAATGAAAATTTCAAAAGTGCACCAATTTCTGCTTTAAACTTTAGGTACTATCCCAAAATGTATCACTAAGGTGACAGAAATTGATTCGGAGCATCATTTTTGAACAGGAGCTTCAACCGTTTTGTGGCATATGAGAAATTCCCTAAGCCCCTGACCTGTCAATTTTGGTCAAAAATGAAAATTTCATAAGTGCCCCAATTTCTGCTTTAAACTTTAGGTACTATCCCAAAATGTATCACTAAGGTGACAGAAGTTGATTTCGGAGCATCATTTTTGAACAGGAGCTTCAACCGTTTTGTGGCATATGAGAAATTCCCTAAGCCCCGGACCTGTCGATTTTGGTCAAAATGAAAATTTCAAAAGTGCCCCAATTTCTGCTTTAAACTTTAGGTACTATCCCAAAATGTATCACTAAGGTGACAGAAGTTGATTTTGGAGCATCATTTTTGAACAGGAGCTTCAACCGTTTTGTGGCATATGAGAAATTCCCTAAGCCCCGGACCTGTCGATTTTGGTCAAAAATGAAAATTTCAAAAGTGCCCCAATTTCTGCTTTAAACTTTAGGTACTATCCCAAAATGTATCACTGTGACAGAAGTTGATTTCGGAGCATCATTTTTGAACAGGAGCTTCAACCGTTTTGTGGCATATGAGAAATTCCCTAAGCCCCGGACCTGTCGATTTTGGTCAAAAATGAAAATTTCAAAAGTGCCCCTATTTCTGCTTTAAACTTTAGGTACTATCCCAAAATGTATCACTAAGGTGACAGAAGTTGATTTCGGAGCATCATTTTTGAACAGGAGCTTCAACCATTTTGTGGCATATGAGAAATTCCCTAAGCCCCGGACATGTCGATTTTGGTCAAAAATGAAAATATCAAAAGTGCCCCAATTTCTGCTTTAAACTTTAGGTACTATCCCAAAATGTATCACTGAGGTGACAGAAGTTGTTTTCGGAGCATCATTTTTGAACAGGAGCTTCAACCGTTTTGTGGCATATGAGAAATTCCCTAAGCCCCGGACCTGTCGATTTTGGTCAAAAATGAAAATATCAAAAGTGCCCCAATTTCTGCTTTAAACTTTAGGTACTATCCCAAAATGTATCACTAAGGTGACAGAAGTTGATTTCGGAGCATCATTTTTGAACAGGAGCTTCAACCATTTTGTGGCATATGAGAAATTCCCTAAGCCCCGGACCTGTCGATTTTGGTCAAAAATTAAAATGTCAAAAGCGCCCCAATTTCTGCTTTAAACTTTAGGTACTATCCCAAAATGTATCACTAAGGTGACAGAAGTTGATTTCGGAGCATCATTTTTGAACAGGAGCTTCCACCGTTTTGTGGCATATGAGAAATTCCCTAAGCCCCGGACCTGTCGATTTTGGTCAAAAATGAAAATTTCAAAAGTGCCCCAATTTCTGCTTTAAACTTTAGGTACTATCCCAAAATGTATCACTAAGGTGACAGAAGTTGATTTCGGAGCATCATTTTTGAACAGGAGCTTCAACCGTTTTGTGGCATATGAGAAATTCCCTAAGGCCCGGACCTGTCGATTTTGGTCAAAAATGAAAATTTCAAAAGTGCACCAATTTCTGCTTTAAACTTTAGGTACTATCCCAAAATGTATCACTAAAGTGACAGAAGTTGATTTCGGAGCATCATTTTTGAACAGGAGCTTCAACCATTTTGTGGCATATGAGAAATTCCCTAAGCCCCGGACATGTCGATTTTGGTCAAAAATGAAAATATCAAAAGTGCCCCAATTTCTGCTTTAAACTTTAGGTACTATCCCAAAATGTATCACTAAGGTGACAGAAGTTGATTTCGGAGCATCATTTTTGAACAGGAGCTTCAACCATTTTGTGGCATATGAGAAATTCCCTAAGCCCCGGACCTGTCGATTTTGGTCAAAAATTAAAATTTCAAAAGCGCCCCAATTTCTGCTTTAAACTTTAGGTACTATCCCAAAATGTATCACTAAGGTGACAGAAGTTGATTTCGGAGCATCATTTTTGAACAGGAGCTTCCACCGTTTTGTGGCATATGAGAAATTCCCTAAGCCCCGGACCTGTCGATTTTGGTCAAAAATGAAAATTTCAAAAGTACCCCAATTTCTGCTTTAAACTTTAGGTACTATCCCAAAATGTATCACTAAGGTGACAGAAGTTGATTTCGGAGCATCATTTTTGAACAGGAGCTTCAACCATTTTGTGGCATATGAGAAATTCCCTAAGCCCCGGACATGTCGATTTTGGTCAAAAATGAAAATATCAAAAGTGCCCCAATTTCTGCTTTAAACTTTAGGTACTATCCCAAAATGTATCACTGAGGTGACAGAAGTTGATTTCGGAGCATCATTTTTGAACAGGAGCTTCAACCGTTTTGTGGCATATGAGAAATTCCCTAAGCCCCGGACCTGTCGATTTTGGTCAAAAATTAAAATTTCAAAAGCGCCCCAATTTCTGCTTTAAACTTTAGGTACTATCCCAAAATGTATCACTAAGGTGACAGAAGTTGATTTCGGAGCATCATTTTTGAACAGGAGCTTCCACCGTTTTGTGGCATATGAGAAATTCCCTAAGCCCCGGACCTGTCGATTTTGGTCAAAAATGAAAATTTCAAAAGTGCCCCAATTTCTGCTTTAAAATTTAGGTACTATCCCAAAATGTATCACTAAGGTGACAGAAGTTGATTTCGGAGCATCATTTTTGAACAGGAGCTTCAACCGTTTTGTGGCATATGAGAAATTCCCTAAGCCCCGGACCTGTCGATTTTGGTCAAAAATGAAAATTTCAAAAGTGCACCAATTTCTGCTTTAAACTTTAGGTACTATCCCAAAATGTATCACTAAGGTGACAGAAGTTGATTTCGGAGCATCATTTTTGAACAGGAGCTTCAACCGTTTTGTGGCATATGAGAAATTCCCTAAGCCCCGGACCTGTCGATTTTGGTCAAAAATGAAAATTTCAAAAGTGCCCCAATTTCTGCTTTAAACTTTAGGTACTATCCCAAAATGTATCACTAAGGTGACAGAAGTTGATTTCGGAGCATCATTTTTGAACAGGAGCTTCAACCGTTTTGTGGCATATGAGAAATTCCCTAAGCCCCGGACCTGTCGATTTTGGTCAAAAATGAAAATTTCAAAAGTGCACCAATTTCTGCTTTAAACTTTAGGTACTATCCCAAAATGTATCACTAAGGTGACAGAAATTGATTCGGAGCATCATTTTTGAACAGGAGCTTCAACCGTTTTGTGGCATATGAGAAATTCCCTAAGCCCCGGACCTGTCGATTTTGGTCAAAAATGAAAATTTCAAAAGTGCCCCAATTTCTGCTTTAAACTTTAGGTACTATCCCAAAATGTATCACTAAGGTGACAGAAATTGATTCGGAGCATCATTTTTGAACAGGAGCTTCAACCGTTTTGTGGCATATGAGAAATTCCCTAAGCCCCGGAGCTGTCGATTTTGGTCAAAAATGAAAATATCAAAAGTGCCCCAATTTCTGCTTTAAACTTTAGGTACTATCCCAAAATGTATCACTGAGGTGACAGAAGTTGATTTCGGAGCATCATTTTTGAACAGGAGCTTCAACCGTTTTGTGGCATATGAGAAATTCCCTAAGCCCCGGACCTGTCGATTTTGGTCAAAAATGAAAATTTCAAAAGCGCCCCAATTTCTGCTTTAAACTTTAGGTACTATCCCAAAATGTATCACTAAGGTGACAGAAGTTGATTTCGGAGCATCATTTTTGAACAGGAGCTTCCACCGTTTTGTGGCATATGAGAAATTCCCTAAGCCCCTAACCTGTCGATTTTGGTCAAAAATGAAAATTTCAAAAGTGCCCCAATTTCTGCTTTAAACTTTAGGTACTATCCCAAAATGTATCACTAAGGTGACAGAAATTGATTCGGAGCATCATTTTTGAACAGGAGCTTCAACCGTTTTGTGGCATATGAGAAATTCCCTAAGCCCCGGACCTGTCGATTTTGGTCAAAATGAAAATTTCAAAAGTGCCCCAATTTCTGCTTTAAACTTTAGGTACTATCCCAAAATGTATCACTGAGGTGACAGAAGTTGATTTCGGAGCATCATTTTTGAACAGGAGCTTCAACCGTTTTGTGGCATATGAGAAATTCCCTAAGCCCCGGACCTGTCGATTTTGGTCAAAAATTAAAATTTCAAAAGCGCCCCAATTTCTGCTTTAAACTTTAGGTACTATCCCAAAATGTATCACTAAGGTGACAGAAGTTGATTTCGGAGCATCATTTTTGAACAGGAGCTTCCACCGTTTTGTGGCATATGAGAAATTCCCTAAGCCCCGGACCTGTCGATTTTGGTCAAAAATGAAAATTTCAAAAGTGCCCCAATTTCTGCTTTAAACTTTAGGTACTATCCCAAAATGTATCACTAAGGTGACAGAAGTTGATTTCGGAGCATCATTTTTGAACAGGAGCTTCAACCGTTTTGTGGCATATGAGAAATTCCCTAAGGCCCGGACCTGTCGATTTTGGTCAAAAATGAAAATTTCAAAAGTGCACCAATTTCTGCTTTAAACTTTAGGTACTATCCCAAAATGTATCACTAAAGTGACAGAAGTTGATTTCGGAGCATCATTTTTGAACAGGAGCTTCAACCATTTTGTGGCATATGAGAAATTCCCTAAGCCCCGGACATGTCGATTTTGGTCAAAAATGAAAATATCAAAAGTGCCCCAATTTCTGCTTTAAACTTTAGGTACTATCCCAAAATGTATCACTAAGGTGACAGAAGTTGATTTCGGAGCATCATTTTTGAACAGGAGCTTCAACCATTTTGTGGCATATGAGAAATTCCCTAAGCCCCGGACCTGTCGATTTTGGTCAAAAATTAAAATTTCAAAAGCGCCCCAATTTCTGCTTTAAACTTTAGGTACTATCCCAAAATGTATCACTAAGGTGACAGAAGTTGATTTCGGAGCATCATTTTTGAACAGGAGCTTCCACCGTTTTGTGGCATATGAGAAATTCCCTAAGCCCCGGACCTGTCGATTTTGGTCAAAAATGAAAATTTCAAAAGTGCCCCTATTTCTGCTTTAAACTTTAGGTACTATCCCAAAATGTATCACTAAGGTGACAGAAGTTGATTTCGGAGCATCATTTTTGAACAGGAGCTTCAACCGTTTTGTGGCATATGAGAAATTCCCTAAGGCCCGGACCTGTCGATTTTGGTCAAAAATGAAAATTTCAAAAGTGCACCAATTTCTGCTTTAAACTTTAGGTACTATCCCAAAATGTATCACTGAGGTGACAGAAGTTGATTTCGGAGCATCATTTTTGAACAGGAGCTTCAACCGTTTTGTGGCATATGAGAAATTCCCTAAGCCCCGGACCTGTCGATTTTGGTCAAAAATGAAAATTTCAAAAGCGCCCCAATTTCTGCTTTAAACTTTAGGTACTATCCCAAAATGTATCACTAAGGTGACAGAAGTTGATTTCGGAGCATCATTTTTGAACAGGAGCTTCCACCGTTTTGTGGCATATGAGAAATTCCCTAAGCCCCTAACCTGTCGATTTTGGTCAAAAATGAAAATTTCAAAAGTGCCCCAATTTCTGCTTTAAACTTTAGGTACTATCCCAAAATGTATCACTAAGGTGACAGAAATTGATTCGGAGCATCATTTTTGAACAGGAGCTTCAACCGTTTTGTGGCATATGAGAAATTCCCTAAGCCCCGGACCTGTCGATTTTGGTCAAAATGAAAATTTCAAAAGTGCCCCAATTTCTGCTTTAAACTTTAGGTACTATCCCAAAATGTATCACTAAGGTGACAGAAGTTGATTTCGGAGCATCATTTTTGAACAGGAGCTTCAACCATTTTGTGGCATATGAGAAATTCCCTAAGCCCCGGAGCTGTCGATTTTGGTCAAAAATGAAAATATCAAAAGTGCCCCAATTTCTGCTTTAAACTTTAGGTACTATCCCAAAATGTATCACTGAGGTGACAGAAGTTGATTTCGGAGCATCATTTTTGAACAGGAGCTTCAACCGTTTTGTGGCATATGAGAAATTCCCTAAGCCCCGGACCTGTCGATTTTGGTCAAAAATTAAAATTTCAAAAGCGCCCCAATTTCTGCTTTAAACTTTAGGTACTATCCCAAAATGTATCACTAAGGTGACAGAAGTTGATTTCGGAGCATCATTTTTGAACAGGAGCTTTAACCGTTTTGTGGCATATGAGAAATTCCCTAAGGCCCGGACCTGTCGATTTTGGTCAAAAATGAAAATTTCAAAAGTGCACCAATTTCTGCTTTAAACTTTAGGTACTATCCCAAAATGTATCACTAAAGTGACAGAAGTTGATTTCGGAGCATCATTTTTGAACAGGAGCTTCAACCATTTTGTGGCATATGAGAAATTCCCTAAGCCCCGGACATGTCGATTTTGGTCAAAAATGAAAATATCAAAAGTGCCCCAATTTCTGCTTTAAACTTTAGGTACTATCCCAAAATGTATCACTAAGGTGACAGAAGTTGATTTCGGAGCATCATTTTTGAACAGGAGCTTCAACCATTTTGTGGCATATGAGAAATTCCCTAAGCCCCGGACCTGTCGATTTTGGTCAAAAATTAAAATTTCAAAAGCGCCCCAATTTCTGCTTTAAACTTTAGGTACTATCCCAAAATGTATCACTAAGGTGACAGAAGTTGATTTCGGAGCATCATTTTTGAACAGGAGCTTCCACCGTTTTGTGGCATATGAGAAATTCCCTAAGCCCCGGACCTGTCGATTTTGGTCAAAAATGAAAATTTCAAAAGTGCCCCTATTTCTGCTTTAAACTTTAGGTACTATCCCAAAATGTATCACTAAGGTGACAGAAGTTGATTTCGGAGCATCATTTTTGAACAGGAGCTTCAACCGTTTTGTGGCATATGAGAAATTCCCTAAGGCCCGGACCTGTCGATTTTGGTCAAAAATGAAAATTTCAAAAGTGCACCAATTTCTGCTTTAAACTTTAGGTACTATCCCAAAATGTATCACTAAAGTGACAGAAGTTGATTTCGGAGCATCATTTTTTAACAGGAGCTTCAACCATTTTGTGGCATATGAGAAATTCCCTAAGCCCCGGACATGTCGATTTTGGTCAAAAATGAAAATATCAAAAGTGCCCCAATTTCTGCTTTAAACTTTAGGTACTATCCCAAAATGTATCACTAAGGTGACAGAAGTTGATTTCGGAGCATCATTTTTGAACAGGAGCTTCAACCATTTTGTGGCATATGAGAAATTCCCTAAGCCCCGGACCTGTCGATTTTGGTCAAAAATTAAAATTTCAAAAGCGCCCCAATTTCTGCTTTAAACTTTAGGTACTATCCCAAAATGTATCACTAAGGTGACAGAAGTTGATTTCGGAGCATCATTTTTGAACAGGAGCTTCCACCGTTTTGTGGCATATGAGAAATTCCCTAAGCCCCGGACCTGTCGATTTTGGTCAAAAATGAAAATTTCAAAAGTGCCCCTATTTCTGCTTTAAACTTTAGGTACTATCCCAAAATGTATCACTAAGGTGACAGAAGTTGATTTCGGAGCATCATTTTTGAACAGGAGCTTCAACCGTTTTGTGGCATATGAGAAATTCCCTAAGGCCCGGACCTGTCGATTTTGGTCAAAAATGAAAATTTCAAAAGTGCACCAATTTCTGCTTTAAACTTTAGGTACTATCCCAAAATGTATCACTGAGGTGACAGAAGTTGATTTCGGAGCATCATTTTTGAACAGGAGCTTCAACCGTTTTGTGGCATATGAGAAATTCCCTAAGCCCCGGACCTGTCGATTTTGGTCAAAAATGAAAATTTCAAAAGCGCCCCAATTTCTGCTTTAAACTTTAGGTACTATCCCAAAATGTATCACTAAGGTGACAGAAGTTGATTTCGGAGCATCATTTTTGAACAGGAGCTTCCACCGTTTTGTGGCATATGAGAAATTCCCTAAGCCCCTAACCTGTCGATTTTGGTCAAAAATGAAAATTTCAAAAGTGCCCCAATTTCTGCTTTAAACTTTAGGTACTATCCCAAAATGTATCACTAAGGTGACAGAAATTGATTCGGAGCATCATTTTTGAACAGGAGCTTCAACCGTTTTGTGGCATATGAGAAATTCCCTAAGCCCCGGACCTGTCGATTTTGGTCAAAATGAAAATTTCAAAAGTGCCCCAATTTCTGCTTTAAACTTTAGGTACTATCCCAAAATGTATCACTAAGGTGACAGAAGTTGATTTCGGAGCATCATTTTTGAACAGGAGCTTCAACCATTTTGTGGCATATGAGAAATTCCCTAAGCCCCGGAGCTGTCGATTTTGGTCAAAAATGAAAATATCAAAAGTGCCCCAATTTCTGCTTTAAACTTTAGGTACTATCCCAAAATGTATCACTGAGGTGACAGAAGTTGATTTCGGAGCATCATTTTTGAACAGGAGCTTCAACCGTTTTGTGGCATATGAGAAATTCCCTAAGCCCCGGACCTGTCGATTTTGGTCAAAAATTAAAATTTCAAAAGCGCCCCAATTTCTGCTTTAAACTTTAGGTACTATCCCAAAATGTATCACTAAGGTGACAGAAGTTGATTTCGGAGCATCATTTTTGAACAGGAGCTTCCACCGTTTTGTGGCATATGAGAAATTCCCTAAGCCCCGGACCTGTCGATTTTGGTCAAAAATGAAAATTTCAAAAGTGCCCCAATTTCTGCTTTAAACTTTAGGTACTATCCCAAAATGTATCACTAAGGTGACAGAAGTTGATTTCGGAGCATCATTTTTGAACAGGAGCTTCAACCGTTTTGTGGCATATGAGAAATTCCCTAAGGCCCGGACCTGTCGATTTTGGTCAAAAATGAAAATTTCAAAAGTGCACCAATTTCTGCTTTAAACTTTAGGTACTATCCCAAAATGTATCACTAAAGTGACAGAAGTTGATTTCGGAGCATCATTTTTGAACAGGAGCTTCAACCATTTTGTGGCATATGAGAAATTCCCTAAGCCCCGGACATGTCGATTTTGGTCAAAAATGAAAATATCAAAAGTGCCCCAATTTCTGCTTTAAACTTTAGGTACTATCCCAAAATGTATCACTAAGGTGACAGAAGTTGATTTCGGAGCATCATTTTTGAACAGGAGCTTCAACCATTTTGTGGCATATGAGAAATTCCCTAAGCCCCGGACCTGTCGATTTTGGTCAAAAATTAAAATTTCAAAAGCGCCCCAATTTCTGCTTTAAACTTTAGGTACTATCCCAAAATGTATCACTAAGGTGACAGAAGTTGATTTCGGAGCATCATTTTTGAACAGGAGCTTCCACCGTTTTGTGGCATATGAGAAATTCCCTAAGCCCCGGACCTGTCGATTTTGGTCAAAAATGAAAATTTCAAAAGTGCCCCTATTTCTGCTTTAAACTTTAGGTACTATCCCAAAATGTATCACTAAGGTGACAGAAGTTGATTTCGGAGCATCATTTTTGAACAGGAGCTTCAACCGTTTTGTGGCATATGAGAAATTCCCTAAGGCCCGGACCTGTCGATTTTGGTCAAAAATGAAAATTTCAAAAGTGCACCAATTTCTGCTTTAAACTTTAGGTACTATCCCAAAATGTATCACTAAAGTGACAGAAGTTGATTTCGGAGCATCATTTTTTAACAGGAGCTTCAACCATTTTGTGGCATATGAGAAATTCCCTAAGCCCCGGACATGTCGATTTTGGTCAAAAATGAAAATATCAAAAGTGCCCCAATTTCTGCTTTAAACTTTAGGTACTATCCCAAAATGTATCACTAAGGTGACAGAAGTTGATTTCGGAGCATCATTTTTGAACAGGAGCTTCAACCATTTTGTGGCATATGAGAAATTCCCTAAGCCCCGGACCTGTCGATTTTGGTCAAAAATTAAAATTTCAAAAGCGCCCCAATTTCTGCTTTAAACTTTAGGTACTATCCCAAAATGTATCACTAAGGTGACAGAAGTTGATTTCGGAGCATCATTTTTGAACAGGAGCTTCCACCGTTTTGTGGCATATGAGAAATTCCCTAAGCCCCGGACCTGTCGATTTTGGTCAAAAATGAAAATTTCAAAAGTGCCCCAATTTCTGCTTTAAACTTTAGGTACTATCCCAAAATGTATCACTAAGGTGACAGAAGTTGATTTCGGAGCATCATTTTTTAACAGGAGCTTCAACCGTTTTGTGGCATATGAGAAATTCCCTAAGCCCCGGACCTGTCGATTTTGGTCAAAAATGAAAATATCAAAAGTGCCCCAATTTCTGCTTTAAACTTTAGGTACTATCCCAAAATGTATCACTGTGACAGAAGTTGATTTCGGAGCATCATTTTTGAACAGGAGCTTCAACCGTTTTGTGGCATATGAGAAATTCCCTAAGCCCCGGACCTGTCGATTTTGGTCAAAAATGAAAATTTCAAAAGTGCCCCTATTTCTGCTTTAAACTTTAGGTACTATCCCAAAATGTATCACTAAAGTGACAGAAGTTGATTTTGGAGCATCATTTTTGAACAGGAGCTTCAACCATTTTGTGGCATATGAGAAATTCCCTAAGCCCCGGACATGTCGATTTTGGTCAAAAATGAAAATATCAAAAGTGCCCCAATTTCTGCTTTAAACTTTAGGTACTATCCCAAAATGTATCACTGAGGTGACAGAAGTTGATTTCGGAGCATCATTTTTGAACAGGAGCTTCAACCGTTTTGTGGCATATGAGAAATTCCCTAAGCCCCGGACCTGTCGATTTTGGTCAAAAATTAAAATTTCAAAAGCGCCCCAATTTCTGCTTTAAACTTTAGGTACTATCCCAAAATGTATCACTAAGGTGACAGAAGTTGATTTCGGAGCATCATTTTTGAACAGGAGCTTCCACCGTTTTGTGGCATATGAGAAATTCCCTAAGCCCCGGACCTGTCGATTTTGGTCAAAAATGAAAATTTCAAAAGTGCCCCAATTTCTGCTTTAAACTTTAGGTACTATCCCAAAATGTATCACTAAGGTGACAGAAGTTGATTTTGGAGCATCATTTTTGAACAGGAGCTTCAACCGTTTTGTGGCATATGAGAAATTCCCTAAGCCCCGGACCTGTCGATTTTGGTCAAAAATGAAAATTTCAAAAGTGCACCAATTTCTGCTTTAAACTTTAGGTACTATCCCAAAATGTATCACTAAGGTGACAGAAGTTGATTTCGGAGCATCATTTTTGAACAGGAGCTTCAACCGTTTTGTGGCATATGAGAAATTCCCTATGCCCCGGACCTGTCGATTTTGGTCAAAAATGAAAATTTCAAAAGTGCCCCAATTTCTGCTTTACACTTTAGGTACTATCCCAAAATGTATCACTAAGGTGACAGAAGTTGATTTCGGAGCATCATTTTTGAACAGGAGCTTCAACCGTTTTGTGGCATATGAGAAATTCCCTAAGCCCCGGACCTGTCGATTTTGGTCAAAAATGAAAATATCAAAAGTGCACCAATTTCTGCTTTAAACTTTAGGTACTATCCCAAAATGTATCACTAAGGTGACAGAAATTGATTCGGAGCATCATTTTTGAACAGGAGCTTCAACCGTTTTGTGGCATATGAGAAATTCCCTAAGCCCCGGACCTGTCGATTTTGGTCAAAAATGAAAATTTCAAAAGTGCCCCAATTTCTGCTTTAAACTTTAGGTACTATCCCAAAATGTATCACTAAGGTGACAGAAATTGATTCGGAGCATCATTTTTGAACAGGAGCTTCAACCGTTTTGTGGCATATGAGAAATTCCCTAAGCCCCGGACCTGTCGATTTTGGTCAAAATGAAAATTTCAAAAGTGCCCCAATTTCTGCTTTAAACTTTAGGTACTATCCCAAAATGTATCACTAAGGTGACAGAAGTTGATTTCGGAGCATCATTTTTGAACAGGAGCTTCAACCATTTTGTGGCATATGAGAAATTCCCTAAGCCCCGGAGCTGTCGATTTTGGTCAAAAATGAAAATATCAAAAGTGCCCCAATTTCTGCTTTAAACTTTAGGTACTATCCCAAAATGTATCACTGAGGTGACAGAAGTTGATTTCGGAGCATCATTTTTGAACAGGAGCTTCAACCGTTTTGTGGCATATGAGAAATTCCCTAAGCCCCGGACCTGTCGATTTTGGTCAAAAATTAAAATTTCAAAAGCGCCCCAATTTCTGCTTTAAACTTTAGGTACTATCCCAAAATGTATCACTAAGGTGACAGAAGTTGATTTCGGAGCATCATTTTTGAACAGGAGCTTCCACCGTTTTGTGGCATATGAGAAATTCCCTAAGCCCCGGACCTGTCGATTTTGGTCAAAAATGAAAATTTCAAAAGTGCACCAATTTCTGCTTTAAACTTTAGGTACTATCCCAAAATGTATCACTAAAGTGACAGAAGTTGATTTCGGAGCATCATTTTTGAACAGGAGCTTCAACCATTTTGTGGCATATGAGAAATTCCCTAAGCCCCGGACATGTCGATTTTGGTCAAAAATGAAAATATCAAAAGTGCCCCAATTTCTGCTTTAAACTTTAGGTACTATCCCAAAATGTATCACTAAAGTGACAGAAGTTGATTTCGGAGCATCATTTTTGAACAGGAGCTTCAACCATTTTGTGGCATATGAGAAATTCCCTAAGCCCCGGACATGTCGATTTTGGTCAAAAATGAAAATATCAAAAGTGCCCCAATTTCTGCTTTAAACTTTAGGTACTATCCCAAAATGTATCACTAAGGTGACAGAAGTTGATTTCGGAGCATCATTTTTGAACAGGAGCTTCCACCGTTTTGTGGCATATGAGAAATTCCCTAAGCCCCGGACCTGTCGATTTTGGTCAAAAATGAAAATTTCAAAAGTGCCCCAATTTCTGCTTTAAACTTTAGGTACTATCCCAAAATGTATCACTAAGGTGACAGAAGTTGATTTCGGAGCATCATTTTTGAACAGGAGCTTCAACCGTTTTGTGGCATATGAGAAATTCCCTAAGCCCCGGACCTGTCGATTTTGGTCAAAAATGAAAATTTCAAAAGTGCACCAATTTCTGCTTTAAACTTTAGGTACTATCCCAAAATGTATCACTAAGGTGACAGAAGTTGATTTCGGAGCATCATTTTTGAACAGGAGCTTCAACCGTTTTGTGGCATATGAGAAATTCCCTAAGCCCCGGACCTGTCGATTTTGGTCAAAAATGAAAATTTCAAAAGTGCCCCAATTTCTGCTTTACACTTTAGGTACTATCCCAAAATGTATCACTAAGGTGACAGAAGTTGATTTCGGAGCATCATTTTTGAACAGGAGCTTCAACCGTTTTGTGGCATATGAGAAATTCCCTAAGCCCCGGACCTGTCGATTTTGGTCAAAAATTAAAATATCAAAAGTGCACCAATTTCTGCTTTAAACTTTAGGTACTATCCCAAAATGTATCACTAAGGTGACAGAAATTGATTCGGAGCATCATTTTTGAACAGGAGCTTCAACCGTTTTGTGGCATATGAGAAATTCCCTAAGCCCCGGACCTGTCGATTTTGGTCAAAAATGAAAATTTCAAAAGTGCCCCAATTTCTGCTTTAAACTTTAGGTACTATCCCAAAATGTATCACTAAGGTGACAGAAATTGATTCGGAGCATCATTTTTGAACAGGAGCTTCAACCGTTTTGTGGCATATGAGAAATTCCCTAAGCCCCGGACCTGTCGATTTTGGTCAAAATGAAAATTTCAAAAGTGCCCCAATTTCTGCTTTAAACTTTAGGTACTATCCCAAAATGTATCACTAAGGTGACAGAAGTTGATTTCGGAGCATCATTTTTGAACAGGAGCTTCAACCATTTTGTGGCATATGAGAAATTCCCTAAGCCCCGGAGCTGTCGATTTTGGTCAAAAATGAAAATATCAAAAGTGCCCCAATTTCTGCTTTAAACTTTAGGTACTATCCCAAAATGTATCACTGAGGTGACAGAAGTTGATTTCGGAGCATCATTTTTGAACAGGAGCTTCAACCGTTTTGTGGCATATGAGAAATTCCCTAAGCCCCGGACCTGTCGATTTTGGTCAAAAATTAAAATTTCAAAAGCGCCCCAATTTCTGCTTTAAACTTTAGGTACTATCCCAAAATGTATCACTAAGGTGACAGAAGTTGATTTCGGAGCATCATTTTTGAACAGGAGCTTCCACCGTTTTGTGGCATATGAGAAATTCCCTAAGCCCCGGACCTGTCGATTTTGGTCAAAAATGAAAATTTCAAAAGTGCACCAATTTCTGCTTTAAACTTTAGGTACTATCCCAAAATGTATCACTAAAGTGACAGAAGTTGATTTCGGAGCATCATTTTTGAACAGGAGCTTCAACCATTTTGTGGCATATGAGAAATTCCCTAAGCCCCGGACATGTCGATTTTGGTCAAAAATGAAAATATCAAAAGTGCCCCAATTTCTGCTTTAAACTTTAGGTACTATCCCAAAATGTATCACTAAAGTGACAGAAGTTGATTTCGGAGCATCATTTTTGAACAGGAGCTTCAACCATTTTGTGGCATATGAGAAATTCCCTAAGCCCCGGACATGTCGATTTTGGTCAAAAATGAAAATATCAAAAGTGCCCCAATTTCTGCTTTAAACTTTAGGTACTATCCCAAAATGTATCACTAAGGTGACAGAAGTTGATTTCGGAGCATCATTTTTGAACAGGAGCTTCAACCATTTTGTGGCATATGAGAAATTCCCTAAGCCCCGGACCTGTCGATTTTGGTCAAAAATTAAAATTTCAAAAGCGCCCCAATTTCTGCTTTAAACTTTAGGTACTATCCCAAAATGTATCACTAAGGTGACAGAAGTTGATTTCGGAGCATCATTTTTGAACAGGAGCTTCCACCGTTTTGTGGCATATGAGAAATTCCCTAAGCCCCGGACCTGTCGATTTTGGTCAAAAATGAAAATTTCAAAAGTGCCCCAATTTCTGCTTTAAACTTTAGGTACTATCCCAAAATGTATCACTAAGGTGACAGAAGTTGATTTCGGAGCATCATTTTTGAACAGGAGCTTCAACCGTTTTGTGGCATATGAGAAATTCCCTAAGCCCCGGACCTGTCGATTTTGGTCAAAAATGAAAATTTCAAAAGTGCCCCTATTTCTGCTTTAAACTTTAGGTACTATCCCAAAATGTATCACTAAAGTGACAGAAGTTGATTTCGGAGCATCATTTTTGAACAGGAGCTTCAACCATTTTGTGGCATATGAGAAATTCCCTAAGCCCCGGACATGTTGATTTTGGTCAAAAATGAAAATATCAAAAGTGCCCCAATTTCTGCTTTAAACTTTAGGTACTATCCCAAAATGTATCACTGAGGTGACAGAAGTTGATTTCGGAGCATCATTTTTGAACAGGAGCTTCAACCGTTTTGTGGCATATGAGAAATTCCCTAAGCCCCGGACCTGTCGATTTTGGTCAAAAATTAAAATTTCAAAAGCGCCCCAATTTCTGCTTTAAACTTTAGGTACTATCCCAAAATGTATCACTAAGGTGACAGAAGTTGATTTCGGAGCATCATTTTTGAACAGGAGCTTCCACCGTTTTGTGGCATATGAGAAATTCCCTAAGCCCCGGACCTGTCGATTTTGGTCAAAAATGAAAATTTCAAAAGTGCCCCAATTTCTGCTTTAAAATTTAGGTACTATCCCAAAATGTATCACTAAGGTGACAGAAGTTGATTTCGGAGCATCATTTTTGAACAGGAGCTTCAACCGTTTTGTGGCATATGAGAAATTCCCTAAGCCCCGGACCTGTCGATTTTGGTCAAAAATGAAAATTTCAAAAGTGCACCAATTTCTGCTTTAAACTTTAGGTACTATCCCAAAATGTATCACTAAGGTGACAGAAGTTGATTTCGGAGCATCATTTTTGAACAGGAGCTTCAACCGTTTTGTGGCATATGAGAAATTCCCTAAGCCCCGGACCTGTCGATTTTGGTCAAAAATGAAAATTTCAAAAGTGCCCCAATTTCTGCTTTAAACTTTAGGTACTATCCCAAAATGTATCACTAAGGTGACAGAAGTTGATTTCGGAGCATCATTTTTGAACAGGAGCTTCAACCGTTTTGTGGCATATGAGAAATTCCCTAAGCCCCGGACCTGTCGATTTTGGTCAAAAATGAAAATTTCAAAAAGTGCACCAATTTCTGCTTTAAACTTTAGGTACTATCCCAAAATGTATCACTAAGGTGACAGAAATTGATTCGGAGCATCATTTTTGAACAGGAGCTTCAACCGTTTTGTGGCATATGAGAAATTCCCTAAGCCCCGGACCTGTCGATTTTGGTCAAAAATGAAAATTTCAAAAGTGCCCCAATTTCTGCTTTAAACTTTAGGTACTATCCCAAAATGTATCACTGTGACAGAAGTTGATTTCGGAGCATCATTTTTGAACAGGAGCTTCAACCGTTTTGTGGCATATGAGAAATTCCCTAAGCCCCGGACCTGTCGATTTTGGTCAAAAATGAAAATTTCAAAAGTGCCCCTATTTCTGCTTTAAACTTTAGGTACTATCCCAAAATGTATCACTAAAGTGACAGAAGTTGATTTCGGAGCATCATTTTTGAACAGGAGCTTCAACCATTTTGTGGCATATGAGAAATTCCCTAAGCCCCGGACATGTCGATTTTGGTCAAAAATGAAAATATCAAAAGTGCCCCAATTTCTGCTTTAAACTTTAGGTACTATCCCAAAATGTATCACTGAGGTGACAGAAGTTGATTTCGGAGCATCATTTTTGAACAGGAGCTTCAACCGTTTTGTGGCATATGAGAAATTCCCTAAGCCCCGGACCTGTCGATTTTGGTCAAAAATTAAAATTTCAAAAGCGCCCCAATTTCTGCTTTAAACTTTAGGTACTATCCCAAAATGTATCACTAAGGTGACAGAAGTTGATTTCGGAGCATCATTTTTGAACAGGAGCTTCCACCGTTTTGTGGCATATGAGAAATTCCCTAAGCCCCGGACCTGTCGATTTTGGTCAAAAATGAAAATTTCAAAAGTGCCCCAATTTCTGCTTTAAACTTTAGGTACTATCCCAAAATGTATCACTAAGGTGACAGAAATTGATTCGGAGCATCATTTTTGAACAGGAGCTTCAAACCGTTTTGTGGCATATGAGAAATTCCCTAAGCCCCGGACCTGTCGATTTTGGTCAAAATGAAAATTTCAAAAGTGCCCCAATTTCTGCTTTAAACTTTAGGTACTATCCCAAAATGTATCACTAAGGTGACAGAAGTTGATTTCGGAGCATCATTTTTGAACAGGAGCTTCAACCATTTTGTGGCATATGAGAAATTCCCTAAGCCCCGGACCTGTCGATTTTGGTCAAAAATTAAAATTTCAAAAGCGCCCCAATTTCTGCTTTAAACTTTAGGTACTATCCCAAAATGTATCACTAAGGTGACAGAAGTTGATTTCGGAGCATCATTTTTGAACAGGAGCTTCCACCGTTTTGTGGCATATGAGAAATTCCCTAAGCCCCGGACCTGTCGATTTTGGTCAAAAATGAAAATTTCAAAAGTGCCCCAATTTCTGCTTTAAACTTTAGGTACTATCCCAAAATGTATCACTAAGGTGACAGAAGTTGATTTCGGAGCATCATTTTTGAACAGGAGCTTCCACCGTTTTGTGGCATATGAGAAATTCCCTAAGCCCCGGACCTGTCGATTTTGGTCAAAAATGAAAATTTCAAAAGTGCCCCAATTTCTGCTTTAAAATTTAGGTACTATCCCAAAATGTATCACTAAGGTGACAGAAATTGATTCGGAGCATCATTTTTGAACAGGAGCTTCAACCGTTTTGTGGCATATGAGAAATTCCCTAAGCCCCGGACCTGTCGATTTTGGTCAAAATGAAAATTTCAAAAGTGCCCCAATTTCTGCTTTAAACTTTAGGTACTATCCCAAAATGTATCACTAAGGTGACAGAAGTTGATTTCGGAGCATCATTTTTGAACAGGAGCTTCAACCGTTTTGTGGCATATGAGAAATTCCCTAAGCCCCGGACCTGTCGATTTTGGTCAAAAATGAAAATTTCAAAAGTGCACCAATTTCTGCTTTAAACTTTAGGTACTATCCCAAAATGTATCACTAAGGTGACAGAAGTTGATTTCGGAGCATCATTTTTGAACAGGAGCTTCAACCGTTTTGTGGCATATGAGAAATTCCCTAAGCCCCGGACCTGTCGATTTTGGTCAAAAATGAAAATTTCAAAAGTGCCCCAATTTCTGCTTTAAACTTTAGGTACTATCCCAAAATGTATCACTAAGGTGACAGAAGTTGATTTCGGAGCATCATTTTTGAACAGGAGCTTCAACCGTTTTGTGGCATATGAGAAATTCCCTAAGCCCCGGACCTGTCGATTTTGGTCAAAAATGAAAATTTCAAAAAGTGCACCAATTTCTGCTTTAAACTTTAGGTACTATCCCAAAATGTATCACTAAGGTGACAGAAATTGATTCGGAGCATCATTTTTGAACAGGAGCTTCAACCGTTTTGTGGCATATGAGAAATTCCTAAGCCCCGGACCTGTCGATTTTGGTCAAAAATGAAAATTTCAAAAGTGCCCCAATTTCTGCTTTAAACTTTAGGTACTATCCCAAAATGTATCACTGTGACAGAAGTTGATTTCGGAGCATCATTTTTGAACAGGAGCTTCAACCGTTTTGTGGCATATGAGAAATTCCCTAAGCCCCGGACCTGTCGATTTTGGTCAAAAATGAAAATTTCAAAAGTGCCCCTATTTCTGCTTTAAACTTTAGGTACTATCCCAAAATGTATCACTAAAGTGACAGAAGTTGATTTCGGAGCATCATTTTTGAACAGGAGCTTCAACCATTTTGTGGCATATGAGAAATTCCCTAAGCCCCGGACATGTCGATTTTGGTCAAAAATGAAAATATCAAAAGTGCCCCAATTTCTGCTTTAAACTTTAGGTACTATCCCAAAATGTATCACTGAGGTGACAGAAGTTGATTTCGGAGCATCATTTTTGAACAGGAGCTTCAACCGTTTTGTGGCATATGAGAAATTCCCTAAGCCCCGGACCTGTCGATTTTGGTCAAAAATTAAAATTTCAAAAGCGCCCCAATTTCTGCTTTAAACTTTAGGTACTATCCCAAAATGTATCACTAAGGTGACAGAAGTTGATTTCGGAGCATCATTTTTGAACAGGAGCTTCCACCGTTTTGTGGCATATGAGAAATTCCCTAAGCCCCGGACCTGTCGATTTTGGTCAAAAATGAAAATTTCAAAAGTGCCCCAATTTCTGCTTTAAACTTTAGGTACTATCCCAAAATGTATCACTAAGGTGACAGAAATTGATTCGGAGCATCATTTTTGAACAGGAGCTTCAACCGTTTTGTGGCATATGAGAAATTCCCTAAGCCCCGGACCTGTCGATTTTGGTCAAAATGAAAATTTCAAAAGTGCCCCAATTTCTGCTTTAAACTTTAGGTACTATCCCAAAATGTATCACTAAGGTGACAGAAGTTGATTTCGGAGCATCATTTTTGAACAGGAGCTTCAACCATTTTGTGGCATATGAGAAATTCCCTAAGCCCCGGAGCTGTCGATTTTGGTCAAAAATGAAAATATCAAAGTGCCCCAATTTCTGCTTTAAACTTTAGGTACTATCCCAAAATGTATCACTGAGGTGACAGAAGTTGATTTCGGAGCATCATTTTTGAACAGGAGCTTCAACCGTTTTGTGGCATATGAGAAATTCCCTAAGCCCCGGACCTGTCGATTTTGGTCAAAAATTAAAATTTCAAAAGCGCCCCAATTTCTGCTTTAAACTTTAGGTACTATCCCAAAATGTATCACTAAGGTGACAGAAGTTGATTTCGGAGCATCATTTTTGAACAGGAGCTTCCACCGTTTTGTGGCATATGAGAAATTCCCTAAGCCCCGGACCTGTCGATTTTGGTCAAAAATGAAAATTTCAAAAGTGCACCAATTTCTGCTTTAACTTTAGGTACTATCCCAAAATGTATCACTAAAGTGACAGAAGTTGATTTCGGAGCATCATTTTGAACAGGAGCTTCAACCATTTTGTGGCATATGAGAAATTCCCTAAGCCCCGGACATGTCGATTTTGGTCAAAAATGAAATATCAAAGTGCCCCAATTCTGCTTTAAACTTTAGGTACTATCCCAAAATGTATCACTAAAGTGACAGAAGTTGATTTCGGAGCATCATTTTTGAACAGGAGCTTCAACCATTTTGTGGCATATGAGAAATTCCCTAAGCCCCGGACATGTCGATTTTGGTCAAAAATGAAAATATCAAAAGTGCCCCAATTTCTGCTTTAAACTTTAGGTACTATCCCAAAATGTATCACTAAGGTGACAGAAGTTGATTTCGGAGCATCATTTTTGAACAGGAGCTTCCACCGTTTTGTGGCATATGAGAAATTCCCTAAGCCCAGACCTGTCGATTTTGGTCAAAAATGAAAATTTCAAAAGTGCCCCAATTTCTGCTTTAAACTTTAGGTACTATCCCAAAATGTATCACTAAGGTGACAGAAGTTGATTTCGGAGCATCATTTTTGACAGGAGCTTCAACCGTTTTGTGGCATATGAGAAATTCCCTAAGCCCCGGACCTGTCGATTTTGGTCAAAAATGAAAATTTCAAAAGTGCACCAATTTCTGCTTTAAACTTTAGGTACTATCCCAAAATGTATCACTAAGGTGACAGAAGTTGATTTCGGAGCATCATTTTTGAACAGGAGCTTCAACCGTTTTGTGGCATATGAGAAATTCCCTAAGCCCCGGACCTGTCGATTTTGGTCAA